>NC_046286.1:43523992-43706492 GCF_004115265.2 Rhinolophus ferrumequinum
TCCTGTTTATTCTCTGTCATTTCTATTTACCCTTTCTTCCCCTTTTGGGGGGGAGGTTATTTGAGCACCTTCTATTATATTCTATTCTAATGTATCTATTATTATTTTGACAATATCTCTTAGTGTAATTCTTTTTCAGTGGTTGCTTTAGGGATTCCAAAATGCATTCTTAACTTTTCATGATCTATTTAGAATCAATATTTTGTCACTTCAATTTGTAATATAGAAACCTTAATACCATAAAGTTCCCCTTACCTTGTCCTTCTTTATGTTAGAGATATTATTTTAAATATTACATTGGTGCAAAAGTAATTGCGATTTAAAAGGTTGAAAATAATTGCAAAAACCGCAATTACTTTTGTACCAACCTAATATTACATTTACATATACTGAAAACTTTATCAGACAATGTTATACTTTTGCTTTCAACCATAAAACACATTTTAAAGAACTCAAGAGGAGCATTGTCTATTCTATTTATCCAAATATTTACCAGTCTGTTGCTCTTTCTTTATTCTTGATGTTCTAAGTTTCTTTCTGGTATAATTTCCTTTCATTTATAGAATTCCCTTTAGCAATTCTCTTAAAGCAGATCTGGTGGATACAAATTCTCTCAGTTTTTCTTCATCTGAGGATGATTTTGTTTTATTTTTATTCCAAAAGATATTTTTGCTGTATACAGAATTCTGGGCAGACAATTCTTTTCTTTCAGCACTTAAAAATACTGTGTTACTTCCTTTTGAGCTCTACAGTTTCTAAGAGAATCATTGTCATCAAATCATTGTTCTTCTATAGGTAATGCGTTGTTTTTCTCTAGCTGTTTCAAGAATTTTTCTTTGTCATTGATGTTTCAGAAACTTGAGTTTAATGTGTTTGAGCATGGATTTCTTTGATTTTTATCCTATTTGGAGTTTGCTCCACTTCTTAAATTTATAGATATCTGTCTATCTCCAAATGTGTGAAGTTTTCAGCCACTAATTTTTCAAACCTTTTTTTCAGCACCACATTTTTCTTCTTTCCTCTGGGAGTCTATTAACACAAATATTAGAACTTTTGTTCTCACATACGACCCTCAGATTCTGTTCTTTATTTTTTTCTCTCTCTTGTTCATATTGAATATTTTCCTTCATTCTAGCATCAAGTTCACTATTTCTTTCTTCTGTCATCTTTACTGAGTCCTTCCAGTGAAGTTTTAAATTTGGTTATTGTGTTTTTCAGTTCCAAATTTCCATTTGGTTCATCTTTACATCTATTTTAACTTTCTATTTTAATTTTTATCCAAAAAATGTCCACAATTTTTCCTTTGAGCATTTTTATAATGTCTATTTTAAAGTCCTTGTCAAATAATTCCAACATCTGTGTTATCTCATCATTGGCATCTATTGATTGTCTTATCCCAAGCAAGTGGAGAATTTCATCTTTTTTCAAAAGCCAAATAATTTTGGATTGTGTCCTGGGAATTATGAATATAACTTTATGAGACGCTGGGTCTTGTTTAAATTCTGTGAGAGAAAGTTTATGTTTTTATCTTAGCAGGCACTTGACCTGGCTAGGTTTCTGAGTCATAAGTTCCAACTCACTTTTTGTATGCTGTTGTTATGTCAGTTCAAGTTTCAAAGGCTTTAAATGATATTCAGTCTGTCCTGTGAGTGTGTCACCTAATGATTAATCTGGGACCGAGGAAGAGGTCTATCGATTAGCTCAGTTCTCATAGTCTTTGAAAAGCTAATTAGGGGCAGACCCCCACACACAGGTTAGAGATTAGCCCAGATGTTCCCAAATTATTTTATGGGATCCATTTCCTAAGCTCTTCCTTCTCTCCTATCTCTCTAGTAATTTCTGTTTCTTTGGATCTCCTTTTTTCAGTCCATCAGCCAAAAATCACTCATTTTTTGCGATTCAGTCACATCTCAGGTCCAAATGACAAGAGGACAGAGAGGGAGGAAAATGTGGGGAGAGGTATTTGGCTCCGCCTCTTGGAACTGCTGCTACACCAGATGGAAAATGTGTGTTCTCCTCCTTCAGAATTTTGGCCTCTGCAGTTTTCACACTGGCTGCTTTTCTGCCACTGCCACAAGATCCCCTGAAGTAAAAGTGAATAGAGAAAAAAGAGAAGGAGAATAAAAAACAAAACCCAGCAAATGGTTCCCTCAATCTCTGAGCTTTAAGAGTTCATTTTTCTGCTCCTTAAGCCAGGAATTTTCCTGGGTTTCTGTCTGTTCCACAATATTTACTTCTGGAATTTGACTCTGTTGAGATCAGGCTAGATATACATGAAGAAAAAAAAATACGGTAAACTCACTGCTACTTTGGTGGTACTTGAAATTCTGATATTCTTTCCCAATCTGCAAACTACTGCAGTAGCTCCACCCTTTGAAGAAACTGACTGGCTACTTGGTGGTAAATTGACTATTCAACCCCTTCAACCCTCAAAGGGGTAGCAATTTTTCCTGATGCTAACTTTCCTTTTGTAAGTTCCCCAGGAATTCAGATGAATCAGAATCCTGGAGGAGCTATTCTCAGAACATATTACACAAAGAAAGTGGATCCCAATGGTTCAAGAGGATAAATGTGTGTTGAGGTGTGCTGTCCTTTACAGGAATGAAACACCCATTCCCCCCAGCTGCTATGAGTGTTGGTAATTGATGGCTCTCATCTTAGTCTCTCTCTAGGAATTGCCCTGGAAAGGCAAGCCAAAGAAAGCTACCTTGCCCAAGGCCACTCGGTATCACTGCAGTCAGCTCACATCCAGTGACTGGTCAAGGTGAGGTACAAAGCTGGAGTAGTTGTGATGCAAGGAAGGACAGCGCTAAAGGGCCATCTCAGCTCCAGAGTTCCCCATGGAACTAAGTTTTTGTTTAACTCCTTCCTTTGTCCAATGCTACTTCCTTCACTCCCTGACAAGTGTTGATTGGAGAGCACTTTCTAATACACCTCCTGCACACAAATTGTCTCAGAGTTTGCTTCCTGGGGAATCCACCCTAAAATAATAAGGCCTAACCATGGTGTTCCCCCCATGACAGGGATTGGCTCAGAAATGGGTACATGACTCAATTCAGGTTAATGTGATATGACGGGACTTGTTCTGGGATCTTCTGGGAAATTTCCCTGACACTGGAGAGTACCATAGGAAAAGATGATCTTTCTTTCAAACTAAACCTGAACAAGAACTCATGTGGCTCCAATTGCTAATGACAAGCATATTTTGACCCCAAAAGCAACCAGCCTTAAAACAAAATTTACACTGTGATTAGCAGAATGGTAAGAAAGAAAAAAATGAGTCCCTAAAAGGACATTATCGAGTCACAAGATCAATGCACCCTGAAGGCCACCAGATTTTTAGATTCCTCAGTATATGAACCAATACATTTTATTATTTAAAGCAGTCTGAAATTTTGTTTGTTTGCTTGTTTCTGCTACTTGCAGCCAAAACATCCTGATACAGATGTGCATCTTTCTGACTCTCCCTTCTTTCATTGCTTCCAGAGGAGATTTTCATAAACATTGAAAAGAGCCTGAAAATTTCACCTAAAAATTCACCTAAACAACCAGCCAAAAAAATGAACCGTGACTAAGTGCAGGTGGCTGGTTTTTGTTTTTTTGCATTTTCCTTTTTTCCTTCCTTTCTATAGGGAACTGAAGACACATTTTTTTTAAATGAAAAAAAGAGACCTAGTTGAACAAATACATTTTACGCACAAAAAAATAAAACTACAGCAATATTTGCAACTTGGTTGAGAAAAATTACCTTAAATTCTATTTTTAAGATCAAAGTACAATCTAGGCCATGATCTGAAATTTGGTATATAATTGGAACTTCTGAAAACTCCCTCTGTAATAAACAGGTGAAGACAGACACCTGGTAATTGCAAAGGGTATTTATATGCCTGTGGAGGAGGAAGAGATATTTTTGCAAAATTACTTCAGAAGGAAAATGCTGTAAAAGAGAGTTTGAAAGTGATTCAGTTTGCAATTTAAAAAACAACCAATCCTTATAGCAACCCAAGAAAAGTTACTTATGCCCAAACACATAGTATCTTGACTCAAACTCTGAAGGTCTAAAAACTATGATTTTGGCTGGCCAGAAAGATGAGTTTTCAAGAAGTGCTCTGCCCTTTCATAGAGAATGTACATTTGCCATGTTTGAAGATTCAAGAAGATGGCCACAGAGCACTCTAACTACTGTGAGAGTCTCTCATGTCTGCTGCATTAATCATGTTCTCTTCCCCAGCACTTGCCCTTTCTTTTGTTGTTGTTGTTGTTGTTAATCTTTATTAAGTTTATTGGGGTGACATTGGTTAGTAAAATTGCATAGGTTTCAAATGTACAATTCTATAATCTATCATCTATATATTGCATTGTGTGTTCACCACTCAAAGTCAAATATCCTTCCATCACCATATATTTGACCCCTTTTACTCTCCTCTACCACCCCCCTCCTTTACCCTCTGGCAACTACTAAATATTGTCTATGAGTTTTTGTTTCTTTGTTTGTCTTGTTCCTTTGCTGCCTTCAGTTTTATATCCCACATTTGCGTGAAGTCAAATGTGGTTCTTGACATTTTCTGTCTGACTTATTTCGCTTTCTCAAGATCCATCCATATTGCCATTTCAAAGTATTCCCTCAGGCATCTAAATATGAAATCTAGTGACTCCATCATTGTGGGTAACAGACAAAAAACCCAGGCTGAACCTAGGTGATGGGCTTTAATCCTAGGTCTGCCCACCAGCGAGCTGGGTGGCATTGGGCAAATTACCTCATGTCTCTGGGCCTCATTTCCTCATCTGAAAAATGATCCCTTTTGTCTCCACGACTATAGATTCCTGGGGAAATAAGAGGAGCTGCATAAATGCTGGTATGGCTCATGGCAGTGATAGCCCAGTTTTCTGTCCATTCCATGTACTCAACATTTCACAACTCAAAGTCTTAGCCCAATTCACAGCCTACAGTATGTCAGTCTGTTATAGACAAGCTGGAGGGGGAGAACATGTGTTTGCAAATACCCAAGTTAGAAACAACAAATCCTCTTCTTCCAAATCTGCATTCAACCTCCACTTTACTTATGGTGCCCAGAGAGTGAGTCCACATCCACACCGCAGATGAAAAATGAATCAAACACCGCTGTTCCTTTTCTCCTTCACATTTTAAAATGATCCAGAGTCTGGTATAGCAAGTAGGACTGATTTTGTGCTAAGCATAGATTAAGGTGGTGCTGAGTAGGGACTGAGTGAACTGGAGTCCTACAAAGGCATATTAATGAGGTTGGACCTTCAAATGTATACAAAGGTTTACTCTTAGTTCTCCAAGTACTTACCAAGCATCTAGCAAGGTCTTCTCTCAGGCTACAACATCAAAGCCAAGTCCATGACTCATAAGATGAGAGCTAGAGGGGCTGACTCGGAAATACAACCTAAGAAGGAAACAGTGACAGAAACCCACAGAATATTTTGCAGGACATCTGGCCTAGACATGTAAAAGATTCAATAAGAAAGAACAGAGGGTGAAGGAGAGCCTGCTCTAGACTAACATCTACAAAAAAAAAAAAAAAAAAAAAAAAAAAAAAAAGCAGTTAAATGCAATACATTAACCTTCACTCTGATGACATTCTAGAAACAATTTAGAAAATTTGATTATTGACTGTGTGTTGGATATTATTGAATTATGCTTCCTTGAAATAGGAATAGGAAAGTGAAAAATGTCTTTGTTCATGCATTATTTAGAATCATAGGAGTGAAGTGTCATGATGCGTGCATACTTTCAGATGGCTTACAAAAGGAGTGTGTGTGTGTGTGTGTGTGTGTGTGTGTGTGTGAAGATGCTAATAGCCAGTGAATCAAGGAGAGCGGGATATGGGTTTTAATTATTCTGTTCTTTCAATTTTCCCAGGATTTGAAATATTTTGTAAATTTAGGAAAGCTATACAACCCAACCAGATTTTATCAGAGAGCATGTGGGGTCCCAGGGGGTCTCACAGCTACAGGCCCCCAGGCTGTTCGCCTTTCTAAGGAGCCACTTTGCTTCTTGGGCTCCTAGCACATATCATTACTGACACTTGTCACGACCAACCACATAACTTATAATTGCTAAGAAAAGGTACAGGGAGGAAATATTATAATCCCCACTTTACAAGGGAGAGAACTGAAGCACATTCAAGTTAGTTAACTTGCAAGAAGTCATTGCAGCAGCCAACACCCTGCTTCTACTTCCTTTACTCTCAACAGCTTACCTATAACCTTCTTCAGAGGACAAACCTTGGCTCCTGGAGCCACTTCGCCTGGACTCCAAACTCCCGAGTTTGTGTCCCTCCAGAGTGACTCAGAGCAAGCGCCCCCTCATCTACTTCCGGAGACTAGGAAGCCCTTCCGTTGCACTTTTTATCCCAGAAAATAAATCCTCCCTTCATTGTTGCTATTGCACTTACAAAGCTCAACTACTTATTCCAGGAATCGCACCACTTCCCTCCCCAACAGCCTGATATCTTCCACACATGTTCGTCATTTCATCCCACGTCCTCTTGGTTGCCACAGATGACCGGTGCCCCAGGATAAAGTCCCGTAATTACAGGCTTCACTATATTCGGTTTACTCTTGCAGCCACCACGTGTCTAAACTGAAAACAGGGAAACAGAGGCCTTAAGGTAGCACCTGGTTCTTTACTTATTCATCTCTTAATGAACCTCGTGGAACATACTAGGTAGCACTTTGTGGAACAATTTTGCAATGTTTACTATTTTTTTAAATATCATTTGCTTGGAAGGGGACTTGGAGGTCATTCAAGTCTGCTTCTAGTGACAGAAAGTTCACTTCAGCAAGATAACTGGATCCATATTGTGACCATCTAAATTGTCACAAAGTTCTTTCTTATGACGAAAGCATGTGATCATTAGTGTTTGAACTTTGTGGAATCTATTCTCACTGTTCAAGGACTTCTTGTGTTCCTTTCACAAATCTTGGCTGAATTTCAGAACTAAAATTGGCTACATAACCATGTACTCTCTCAGTTACTTTTGTTTTCAGGAGGTGATAATCAAAATATGAAAACACTGGCATAGCCTAGAGGACACCAAGTAAGTAGAGTACATACAGGAGGCAGCATTACATCAAAGTAGGATCCCAGAGGACCTGCTCACAACTATGCCAGGTATGAACCCCACAGGAGCTGGATTGGGGGTTGGTCTGGGGACCCCTTGGCAGGAAAGGAACACTCAGGTAGCAGTGGCAACTGTGGCAACAGTTGTTTGTCATCAGGTACAGAGCATTTCCATATTTGACAATCATCACACCTGTACCTCTGTGGACTGCCTGACCATCAGTTCTGATGGTGCTTTAAATGGCAGGAGTAATTGAAAAAAAATTACTTTGAAATCATGTAAAAGGGAGAAGGTGAGAATAAATGAATGAATGAATGCAAATAGAGCATAAAAGTCAGAACTTACACACAGACACACACAGTGCCTCTCTCTCTCTCTCTCTCTCTCTCTCTCTCTCTCTCTCTCTCTCTCTCTCTCTCTTTCACATACACACACACACACAGACACAGAGTCAGAAAAACAAGTGAAGCTCCACATCCTTGGCAACAAGAATTTGTGGTCACACTCTGTTTTCACTCAGCTTAAAACTTCAGTCTCCCTCAGGTTACATTTTAAGAATTTTCAGTGAAAAGTCTGTTTTGTTGTTTTCTGTTGCTGAGGTTCCCTGCCAGTGAGCCAGGCGCTGACCTCAGGAAAATGTGAAACATTATTCAGCAAACAAGGAGGAAATTGGTCAAACCAGGGAGGAGAGTACAAAGACAAACAATAATATTATTCAGAAGAATTCACCAGAAGGAAAAAGGAACACTATGCAAGAAGAGCAAGGTAGCACACTGAAGCCCAAGAAAACAGAGCTTTCTCTTCCAGGTTATCTAGAAAATTCTCCAAGTCCTTGGGCCCCAAAATCATCCTCGGTCAACAGAGTCTATGCTGACCAACATCAAGGTCTTCTCCCTTAGTCAGCAGCTGCCATGAACAAAGCAACACTGAAGGACCAAAGGGAAAAAAGAACGTTGACTTTGAGGTATAATTTAATCAATTTTTCTCAATTTAAATTAATAAAGAGTTTCACTTTGTTACTCACTTATGGACAATTTAAAACCCACACACAGTGAGAGGTTAGGTTAATCACAAAATCAATGAACTTTCTGGCCTCTCCGTAGAAATTTGCTGCAAATTGCAGGTGGGGATTTCCAACAATCCAGTCAACACACAACAAAAACCCACCCAAGGGGAAAGCTCAAAAATTGCACATGAGTAAGGAACTTTTTTCTTTTGTGACTCTCCATCACACCTTCTATTTGCATGGATCGAAGATTTGTCTGTAACAGAACTTGTCACCGGAAAGGATTTTCCTGATTTGATTATCATGCTGGTATAAGAAAAATGAAATTACAGTTAGAAAAGACATTTGCTCTTCTTGGCAACCTCAGAGGTAGGAATAATACCAAGTGAAGATATCGAAATGTGTAGTTAGGGTGGTCATATTAACAGAGATTAACTTAAACCAATGTGCCAGTATGTGCCTGTGTCGGTAATTAGACAATCTGAAGAGGAAACGTGTAGGGGAAATGGCCATGAACCTGTGATGAAAAGTGGGAATGTTTGACTGTCTAGCCTTCTCTTCCTTTCAGGAAAGTCAAGTGAGGTTGCACACGAGGAAGCAAATCACTTGTCAAAGAGAAAGCCGTAGAAGCCAGGGTCAGAAGAAGAAAGAACAAGGGGGAAAAAAGGCTTTCAAATCTGACTCCAACTTCAAAAGATACAAAGGTTGTGCCAAGACTTACACAGAAAGACAAAAACTGATCATTGGTTTTTGGGAAAACTCTTCACAGCCCTGCGGATGAGATGATCGTACTGAAACCCACAACCATATTTACCCTTGTTTGTGTGGGGGCTCTTAGGGGAGGACATAACTGCTCTGATTTGACGCCAGGTCTAAGTCCTCATAGGAAGACATTCGGCTAATGCATAGGCATTTCCAATATTTTAGTGCAGCCAAGTACTCACAACGTTCGATGTGTTTCGTTTAGATAAGAGGGAACAATAGCGTCAGTTGTACAACTAACTTGGCCTTTAGAGAGGCTGCTTCCTATAAGTTCAAGTGAATGCACATATGCTTGGAAACTTAAGTTTAGACACTCAAATTGTTATGAAAATTATTAATATTTAGAGAAAACATTTTACAATTTTTTCTTTTTTAAATATTTTTATTAAAATATAGCTGACATACAATATTATATTAGTTTCAGGGGTACAGAATAGTTATTCAACATTTATATACCTAAAGAAGTGATCACCATGGTAAGTCCAGCAAGCATCTGACACCGTACCACACTATTGACTGTATTCCCCATGCTGTACAATACATCCCTATGACTTGTTTTATACCTGAAAATTTGAACCTCTTATTCCCTTTCACCTTTCCCCCTTTTTAATTTTTCAATTACAGTTGACATTCAATATTATATTAATTTCAGGTGTACAGCATAGTGGTTAGACATTTGTATAATTTAAGGAGTGATCCCTCTGACGAGTCTAGTACCCCCCTGGTATTATACTTAGTTATTACCACATTGTTGATTATATTCCCTATGCTTTACTTTACATCCCCATGACTATTTTGTAACTACCAATTTGTACTTCTTAATCCCTTCACATTTTTCACCCTGTCCCCCAACACCCTCTCATCTATCACCCTGATAAATCTAGTACCCATCTGACACCATACATAGTTATTACAATATTATTGACTACATTCCTTATGAGAAATGAAAAGGAGAGAGAGAAGTGGAAGACAAGAGAGGGAAAGAGGAAGGAGAAGGGGAGTGGGGAAGAGAAAAGTTGTATGTTGAGAGGCCTGAGGCAGTATCTGGGACACCGTCTCAAGGGTCCATTTAGTGACATCAATGGTACAGGAAGCTTAATCTAGTCCAAGGTTCCTTGGTTCCAGAAAGCTATGACTACAAAACAACCCAAGAAACACCTACCAGTCGATAATAATTTAAAGGAATTAGTCAAAACCTGCTCTCAGAACTTTTCAGATATCTGTTGAAAAAAGGTATTGCCGATTTCTTAAATGTATACCAATTGGGTAGAGTTTTCATGTCAGGCTTTATCAACATGAGAGTTCAGACTCATCAAGCTATTGATTAGACCAAGAATCAGTTTTTGGTTTTTTTTTAGATAAAAAGTGAGATTTGCACCTTTGTGGAGCGCTTCTGGTCCTGTATATGATTACGCTGCCTGACAGGGTAACTTGATGGGCCCTGCAAGAATGGGCTGCCATGGTCCATCCACTCCTTCTTGCTTGGTTTGAAATCCTCCCCTGCCAGCGATATCCCGTTATTAATTCTTCAAAAATAAAATGCAACAGCCTGGGAAACCTAGAATACTTGCCATGTTTTTAGAGGTAAGACAATTCCCTCAAGAAAGATTCTTGTGGTCTGGCATGATAAGGATGTAATGAATTCTGATGAATTACATCTGAAAAGCCCTAATTCTTGAGATACCTGGTACCCCTGACTTGATTTGGGCCCAATCCTAAACCCTTTAAACTCCTACATGATTATCAGGCTGCTGGTCTTTCCTTGCCCTCTGTTTCTTATGGTTTCCGGGAGTTGCTAGAATGCAGGGAGGAAAAAATGTGCTGCTTGTTTCTCTCACTTGATGCTCAGCATGAGGTCTGGCCCCACTGCCTGGTGGCTTGAACTCAAGCCTGGGCTTCACAGGAAAACATACAGACAAAAACATGGTTATTACATTTGATTTTGTAGTCCAGTGGAGGTATAACCATGTCCCTCAGGTCTGCAGAGTCAAAATCCTTGGGTCCGAATCAGTTCCCAAGCAGTAAGAGAGAGGACGAGGAAGAAGGGGATATGAAGAAAGGATGACAGCAGAATGTGTTGAAGAGCCAGCCCTGGCCATAGCTATATCCTCAGAAAAGTGGTGGCAATTTTACACTGTATTCAAACCCTTATAAAACAGACTTTTTGTCTGTTAAAAGATTCAATTCATTTAAAAAGTGCAACATTAATAAATAACATATGATTTGCAGGATATTCACAACTAAATTAAATGTTATGATCTAAAGTGAAAAATTCTCTAGAATTTTAATGTGCAGATTCTAACTCAGTAAGTCTGGGGTGAAGCCTGAAATTCTTCATTTTTGAGGAACTCCCTGGCGAGGTAAGTGCTGCTGATCTTGGGAGCACACTTTTAATCAAGTCTCTAGAGTACATTGGTTAAGAAAGAGTGTGGACTTGAAAGATAAGACATTTACACTCAAATCCCTTTCTCTTTAAGAGTTAATGGATTAAATGAAGGATCAGAAGACCATGTGACACTTTTCAAAGACAAATACTGTGAACAAAATTGAATAGCAGACTTGGGAGGTGGGGAGATAAAGAAAGAAAGTAGGGAATTTCTGTTCCTCTGCTGGACAAGTTTTAGTATAACTGCTTTTGGCTGTGAAAAAGAAAGAAAGGAAAAAGAAAAGAAGGAAGGAAGGAAGGAAGGAAGGAAGGAAGGAAGGAAGGAAGGAAGGAAGGAAGGAAGGAAGGAACGAAGGAAGGAAGGAACGAAGGAAGGAAGGAAGGAAAAAGAAAATAGATCTTGATAAAACAACAGACAAAAACCTCCTAAATGTGTTTCTCCATAAAAACAATAAAAGCACTGGCAAAAATTATCAAATTCAACTTCTTCATAATTCTGGAAATCAAAGGCTTGAGACACTCTGATTTTTCTTATTTCCTTGAAAGAAATGGCTGAATCGCTATAAGAAAAGAAAGCATTGTGAAATTTTAATTTTCCCTATTTCCATTCCAACAGTAGTCTTAAAACCAAATAATCTTATAATCACAACGGTTGTTAATACCAGCAGCCTAGAAGTCACTGGGGTGGCAGAACAGATTTGGGACTCCCCAAAAATTCCATTCTCAAAGAATTGTCATTATATGACCTGTCTGACAGCTCCCTGGAGACCTCCACTCAGAAGTCTTGTCTTCACTTGACTTAACTCAGCACTTGCTCAGTGGACTAGCTTTTTTCCCACAGTGCTTGTCAAAAGCAATCCATTGCAATTATAGAACACTACCACTGTCTAAAATAGCAATAACAGTTGGGCAAATCAGAAGCTAACCAAAAATATTTAAAAGAAAAACTAGGGGAAAAGAAATCCATAGGGGATTTGAAAAGAACAACAGATTCCCAGAAAATTAAAAGGCCATGTGCATGTACAGAGCTATGAGCATGCCCAGGAAATATCTGAGAATGTCCTAATTTTTCCACCTCTGGCTAGCCTGAAGATTCTGCACAAGCAGAAAGTGAAGGCTAAGGTAAAGTTGTAAACTGCCTGCCAAGTAATGAAATTATGTCCCAACATAATTTTAATGAAAAATTCCCGACAAGGGGCTTTGCCAAGAAAAGCCCCTTGGCAAAGGCTGGGAGGCTTATTGTCTCAAGGCATTTAAGACCATGGCTGTCCAATTATTAGCTGATCGCTAAGTGAATTGAGCAAAGACTTCAGTGGCCATACACAACAAAGACTATTGACTTTATAGAATTAATTCAGGAAAGTCACTAAACAAAACAGTAAAAACAACAAACTATGGTTAAGGGGTCTGGTCTCTGCTACATTATATTATTTTAAATGTAGTATTTAACAACAAAAAATTATAAGACATTCAAAGAAACAGGAGTGTGCAAGTTCTGACAATTAAGTTCACGAATTTATTACAATGATGTTGCTAACCTCTTTTGATATCAGAGGGATTATTCATTATGAATTTGTACCAACTAGACAAACAGTTAACCAAGTTCACTATTTGGAAGTGCTGAAAAGGCTGCGTGAAAAGTTCGACAACCTGAACTTTTTACCAACAATTCATGACTCTTGCATCCTGACAATGCACCAGCTCACACAGCACTGTCTGTGAGGGAGTTTTTAGCCAGTAAACAAATAACTGTATTGGAACACCCTCCCTACTCACCTGATCTGGCCCCCCAATGACTTCTATCTTTACCCAAAGATAAAGGAAATATTGAAAGGAAGACATTTTGATGACATTCAGGACATCAAGGGTAATATGATGACAGCTCTGATGGCCATTCCAGGAAAAGAGTTCCAAAATTGCTTTAAAGGGTGGACTAAGCACTGACGTCAGTGCACATCTTCCCAAGGGGAGTACTTCGAAGGTGACCATAGTGATATTCAGCAATGAGATATGTAGCACTTTTTCTAGGATGAGTTTTTGAACTTAACTGTCACACCTCATAAGTGGTCCATATACAGGGGATAAAAAACAGTGAATGAAAACAGTCCCAGAGAGGCTCAAATGTTGACTTATTAGACAAAGATTTTAAATTGGCTATTATAAATATACTCATAGAAACAAAGGAAACTATGTCTAAGAAACTAAAGGAACAATGTCTCATTGGATAAATAACATCAATAAAGGGAAATTATTTGAAATAAATAATTATAAGAACCAAATAGAAATTCTGAAGTTGAAAGGAACAATAACTGAAATTTTAAAAGTCAACGGGAATGTAATAACAGATTTCAGCTGGCTGAACAAAGACGCAACAAACTGGGAGATAGGTCCATAGCAATTATCCAGTCTGAGGAACACAAAGAAAAAAGAATGAAGAAAAATGAACAGTTCCTCAAAGACCTGTCAGACATCATTACGTGTAACAACATTTGCACAATAGGAACCCCAGGGGGTGGGGGAGGAAGAGGTAGACAGAAAAAATATTTGAAGAAATATTCAACAAAAACTTACCAAATTTGATGAAAACCAAAAATCTTCACATCCAAAAACCTTAGAGAACTCCAAGCAGGAAAGCTCAAATAAATCCACAGTTGACACATCATAGTCAAACTATCAAAAGATAAAAGCAAAAAGAGTCCTGAAAGCAATGAGAGGAGTGATTCATTACATACAAAGGACATGCAATAAGATTAATGGCTGACTCCTCATCAGAAAGCATGGAGACTGGAAGACAGTGGGATAACATGTTCAAAGTGCCAAAGGAAAAAGATTTTCAACCAAGAATTTTATATAAAACATTACTGTCCTTCAAAAATAAGGAGAAGCTAAGACATCTCCTAATAAATAAAAACAGAGAGAATACATCACTAGCAGACCTGTCCTATAAGAAATACTAAAGACAGTCCTCAGGTCGAAATGAAAGGACACTAGACAGTAATTAAAATTCACATAAAGACATAAAGAGCATCAGAAGAGGTAACTACATAGAGAAATATACAAAACAAATATAAATACATATTTTGGTGTATCAAAGAAACTGCATAAAGCAAAGTTTGAATTGGTCTATAATGTATAAAGATATAACTTGCACGATAATAATAGCACAAAAGATAGGTGATGAAACAAATCTAAAAGAGCAAAGTTTTTGTATACAATTAAAATTAAATTGGTATTAATCTAAACTGATTATTATAAGTTATTCATTGTGATTCCCATAGCAACCACTAAGAAAATAACTCAAAATTGTAGTAAAAGGGGGGGTATTAAAATGGTTACCCTAGAAAATATCTACTTCATAAAAAATAAGGCAGTAATGGAGGGACAAAGGAACAAAAAAGACATAAGAAATAGAGAAAAACAAAGAGAAAAATGGCAGATTTGAATCCTACCATATCAGTAATTACATTAATGTAAATAAATCATACATTCTAATTAAAAGGCAGAGATTGAAAGAATGAATTTAAAAGAAAAACACAATCCAACTATACGCTATCTACAAGAAATTTATGTTAGACTCAAAGACAAAAATAAGTTGAAAATAAAAGGATAAAAAGAGAGATATAATGCATAGAGTAACTAAAAGAGAGCTGGAATGGCCACACGAATATCAGACAAAATAGACTTTAAGACAAAAGAACATTTTATGATAAAAGACTGCATCTATGAATAATAAGTAACAATTAAAACATACGTGGTTGGACAATGAAGTTCACGAACTCATTCAAGAAAAAAGCTACATACTTCGTAACTGAATCACTATGGTCACTTTCGAAGTACTCCCCTTGGGAAGCTATGCACTGACACCAGCGCCTAGTCCATACTTCAAAGCAATTTAGAACTCTTTTTCTGGAATTGCCATCAGAGCTGTCATCATATTACCCTTGATGTCCTGAATGTCATCAAAATGTCTTCCTTTCAATATTTCCTTTATCTTTGGGTAAAGACAGAAGTCATTGAGGGCCAGATCAGGTGAGTAGGGAAGGTGTTCTAATACAGTTATTTGTTTACTGGTTAAAAACTCCCTCACAGACAGTGCCATGTGAGCTGGTGCATTGTCGTGATGCAAGAGTCATGAATTGTGGGCAAAAAGTTCAGGTTGTCTAACTTTTTCATGCAGCCTTTTCAGCACTTCCAAATAGTAAACGTGGTTAACTGTTTGTCCAGTTGGTACAAATTCATAATGAATAATCCCTCTGATATCAAAAGAGGTTAGCAACATCATTGCAACGAGTTTGTGAACTTAATTGTCCAACCTCGTATGCACATACCTACAGAACCTAAAAATTCATGAAGTAAAAACTGACAAAATTGCAAAGAGAAATTGTCAAGTCAACAACAACAATTAGAGACTCACATATTTCACTTTCAATAATGGATAGAACAACTAGGAAGAAGATTAAAAAGGAAATAGAAGACCCGAACGACACCATAAACTGACTAGATATAATAAACATCTAAATAACACTCCACCCAACATAACAGAATACACCTTTTTTTCAGGTGCATGCAGAACATTCTAGATGATAGATCCTTACTAGGCCATAAAACAAACCTCCATAAATTAACAAAGATTTAAATCATACAAAGCATGTCCTCCAACCATAGTGGAATAAAATTATAAATCAAAAAGGAAATTTGGGAAACTCACAAATATGTGAAAATTAGGCATTATAGCCCTATATAACTAAATGGGTCAAAGAAGAAATCACAAGAGAAATTAGAAAGTACTCTGGGACAAATGAAAATGAAACATACTAAAAATAGGATGTAGTGAAAGCAGTGTTTAGAGGGAAATTTATAGCTATAAATGACTGTACCAAATCAACAGCCTAATTTTTTAATCTAAGAAACCAGAAAAAGAAGAGCAAACTAAGCCTAAAGCAAGCAGAAAGAAAATAATGATGAGTAGAGTAGAACTAGAGAATAGAAAAATAATAGAAAAAGAAATTTTTTTAGTTGGTTCTTCTTAAACATCCACAAAATTGACTAACCATTAGCTAAGACTGATCAAGAAAAAAAAACTCAAATACTTAAATCTGGAATGAAAAAAAGGACATTACTACCAACCTTATAAAAATAATAGAATTGTAAGGGAATACTATAAAAAATTGTATGCCAATAAACTAGCTAACCTAGAAGAAATGATGAATTCCTAATAAGGCATAAACTACTGAAACTAACTCAAGACAAAAAAATAGAAAATCTGAATAGACCCATAAGAAGTAAAGAAATTGGGGCAGCAGTTGGCTCAGTGGGTTAGAGCACAGTGCTCATAACACCAAGGTTGCCAGTTCGAGTCCCACAAGGGCCAGTGAACTGCGCCCTCCACAACTAGATTGAAAGCAACAACTTGACTTGGAGCTGATGGGTCCTGGAAAAACATACTATTCCCCAATATTTGCCAATAAAAATATATTAAAAAAAACAAAAGAAACTTTTTTAAAAAGTAAAGAGATTGACTTTATAATCAAAAATCTTCCCACAAAGAAAAGCCTAGACCCAGGTAGCTTCACTGGTGAGTTCTCCCAAATGTTTAAAGAGGAATTAATACCAATCCTCCACAAACTCTTCTAAAAAAATAAAAGAGGGAAGAAAACTTCTTAATTCAATCTAGAAGGCCATTACCCTGATATGTCAATTGAACAAAGACAGGACAACATAAAAAACAACAACGAAACAAACAAAAAAAAATGCCAAACCAATATCTCTTATGAATATAGATATAAAAATTCTCAACAAAATACTATCAAGCAGAATCCAAAAAGAATTATACACCATGATTTATCATACTCTTCTTAAGATCTGAGTTGACAGGCACAGTGAAAATGTAACTCTCTGGAGATTGGTTCTGGAACAGATTGGGGGTTAAAGGGCTGAGACAATAAAATTAGGTTAATCTTATATTAATAATTCTGATGAAAATGGAATTAAGTTCCTCAGAGAATTCCTGAACTATTTTAAGCTTCTCAACCTGAAAGCCTCTCAGCTAAGGGAAACCAGGGTTCACTATTTTGTAAAAACATACAGAAGCCTATGGAAGTGGTACAGATGGGTTAGTAATTAAAAGCCAGGTCAAAAAAAAAAAAAAAAAAAGCCAGGTTATTTATTTAACTACCAGCTCTGTGATCTTGAGCAAGACATTCAAATCCTCAGTTGCCCTCTCTGTAAAAGGGAAACAACAAATGTACATACTTTGTAGGGTTACAGTGATAATTGAATGAGATTTAAGAGGTTGGCATACAATGCTAGACACATGAAAAGGATTTGATGGGCACTGGCTGCTACTGACTGCCCTTGAAGATCTATGTTAACTGTTCTGCAAAGGAAAGGGGGAGCTGAGAGGCATGCAATGTCAGTCTTCCCCACTTATCTGCCTGGTGCCCTTTAATGGGAGTGAATGGGGCCTCAGCTCCCCCACAAAAATGTCCCTTGAGCTCCAGTTACTACTTACCACTTCCTCTACCACCTCCCTGTCAATCATTCTAAAGTATGGCTGCCCAGCTCTCGCACTGTCGAACAAGGAAGCCCTGATCCCAGGCTTGCAACCACCCTGTCACCAGTGGCACTCTCTCAGGAACCTGTTCTGCAAGCTCTGGAGAGCAGGTTATTCCATTGCTTCTTCTTACAGAAAATGAGAAATTATACCAAGAGTAAATGAGAAATAGGAACCAAGAGTCCTGCCCAAGGTCTCAGATAGCGTTCTCTTTCCAATCCATGCTGCCTCCCATTCAAAAGAGATAAAAAACGTGTTCAATTTTGAATCAGGCTAGCTAGACAGCCAGACAGACCTGGCTATCCTGAACTAGACAAAGTGTTTCATCTCTTTGTGCCTTATTATCCTCAACTTTGGAAAGGCTGCTGTAAGAATTAAATAAAATGATGAAGATACACCAGGCTTGCCACATAGAAGACCCTCCCAAAACGCTTACCTTCCTTCATTTCTCCTGTAATTAAAAAAAAAAAAAATGCACGTATTGTTTGTATTTTTTTCACACAAATGGTTATACTCTTCCCATTTTCAGGATTTCTGATGAAAAAAAAAGAGAGCATTACAGAATAAAAGGCAACTTTGCTTAGAAATGTGAACTGGAACATTAATAATTATAACAATAACATGAGGAAACCTCCAGAGACGTTGTGAAGGCGACCTTCAGCCTGACATAATCCCCAGAAAGCTCATCTATGTGGAAAGCAAGGGAGTGACCGGAAGGTAACAGTAAAACTGCAAAAACATTTAGTGACCACTGGTGTAGCAGTCCGAAGGCAATGCCGATCTCGGACGTGGCCCAGCCCGTCCTTAGGGCACTGGACCCCTGACGCCTGTCTCCAAGACAAGTGCAATTCTCATTTTTCTGCAACAGCTTTCAGGTAGTGCAACCTGTAAACTTCCTTTAAATATCATTACTGAGTATTACAAAGAGTTTTAAATTTTCTGGGAAGCATGGCCCCCTGTGATTCTCTGGCTGTTAAAGCTCTCGTACAACGTCCCAGCACAATGATGTCAGCTTTCTGAAATCCCCATTTGTACTGGGGGAAAGACCAGAAAGAGTTCTGTCAAATATGTGATGTTTGAGAAACCACATGTCTTTTCAACATTTTGAAGCATGTGGTTGAAACATTGGCAACCCAGAGGTTCCCCTTCAGCATGCAATTAGTGGAAACTACAGGCCATCTCCTTACAATAGTCATCTTTTTCTTTTGTTCACTATGTGCTTGCTTATCCCATCAAAGAAAAATTCTTAAACTTCTTTCGTCCTTGTTTAAAACTACAAAGACCGAATATTTTTAATGATTTTTTTTTTAAATAAAGAAAAGAAAAAGAAAAATTGCCAAAGAGAACTTTGTCTATTTGCACAGGCAGGAACTCCTGCCATGTTTCGTCACACATCTTTTTCTACCTTTTTTTTTTTTTTCAGTGGAGGGTGATTAGGGTAGAGTAGTAGTTGACAAAGAATTTTTTCTAATCTTCCAATATAATTTTCCCTGAAAAAGTATGTATGTGTCACGAATATGTATTTCCACAAAGCTCTTTAATTTTCTCTCTTAAAATCTGCATTATTTTCTTTTTCAATTTATTTTATTACATTTATTGACCATCTTTTTCTAATTTTATGAAAAAAGAACCTCCTTGGGTCACCATCACTCATTGCACATTACACAGACAGGCACTAATTAACAAAGACTCCTCATGTCACCCTGAAGAAGTTTTTCTACAGCCATATTGGCAACATCATCATCAGAAGCAAGATCCCTGAATCATGGCATTTTTACAAGATTTTGTCAAGAAATAGGAACACCATGGAGAGCCCATTTCCACCACTCAGAAGAGGGAAATTTTTAAAAGTACTTGGAACTATGAGCAGAAGTTACACTTTTTCCAAGAGAAAAAGAAAACTCATTCTTGTCTCACTTTGGAATATCTATCTATCTATCTATCTATCTATATATATATATCTATATCTATATCTATATATATATATATATATTCATATTATAAATCTTACAGTCACCATCATGGATACTATTGAAAAATAACATGCTTTATTGGCTAAGCTGCCAAGATTTAAAAAGATAGCAGGATTGGCATCCTTCTAACATTCTTTAAAGACCTTATTTTTAGAGCAGTTTTAGGTTCACAGCAAAATTCAGCAGTAGGTACAGAGAGTTCCCATCTTCTCCCTGGCTCCACGCATGTGCAGTCTCCCTACTGTCAACGTCTGGTACCGGAGTGGTTCAATAGTTATAATCAATGACACTACATTGACACATAAGTACCAGCCAAAGTCCATGCTCTACAGTAGGGTTCACTCTTGGTGTTGTACATTCTATAGACTTTGACAAATGTATAATAAATATAGTATCGTGCAGAGCAGTTACAGTATAATGCAGAGTAGTTTCACGACCTTAAAAATTCTCTGTGCTCCACCTATTAATCCCTCCTTCCCCACTAACTCATGGCAACCACTGATTCTTTTACTGTCTCCATAGTTTTGTTTTCTCTAGAATGTCATATAGTCTAGGAATCATACAGTATGCATGTAGCCTTTTCAGATTAGCTTCTTTCACTTAGTAATACACATTAAAGCTTCCTCCACGTCTTGTCATGATTCCATAGCTCATTCCTTTTTAGCACTCAGTATTACATTGTCTGAATGTACCACAGTTTAGTTATCCATTCACCTACTAAGGGCATCTTGGTAACTTCCAAGTTTTGGCAATTCTGAATAAAGCTGCTGTAAATATCTATGTGAAGGTGTTTGTGTGGACATAAGTTTTCAACTCATTTGGGTAAATACCAAATAATGAGGTTGCTGAATCTTATGGTAAGAATATGTTTATTTGTGCAAGAAACTGACAAACTGAAAAAATAAAAGAAACTGACAAACTGTCTTCCAAAATGGCGATACCATTTTGCATTCCCGCGAGCAGCAAGTGAGAGTTCGTGTCTCTACACATTCTGCTCAGTATTTGCTGTTGGCAGGATTCTAGATTTTGGTCATTCTAATAGGTGTGTAGTGGTTTCTCATTGTTGTTTTGATCTGCATTTCCCTGATGACATGTTATGTGGAGCTTCTTTGCTATCTGTGTATCTTATTTGGTAAGGTATCTGTTCAGCTCTTTCGAGCATTTTTAAATCAGATTGTTTGTTTACTTATTGTTGAGTTTTAAGAGTTCTTTGTACATTTTGGATAGAAGTCCTTTATCAAATATATCTTTCGCAAATATTTTCTCCCAATCTATGGTGTGTCTACTCATTTTTTCTTTTTTTTTGAGAGTGTTTCACAAAGCAGAAGTCTTCAATTTTTATGAAGTCCAGTTTGTCAATAATTTCATGAATCATGTCTTTGGTGTTGTATCTAAAAAGGCATCAGCATACCCAAAAGCCTAAATTTTCTCCTATCTTAGCTTCTGGAAGTTTTATAGTTTTGTGTTTTACAGTTAGGTTTATGACTCATTTTGAGTTACTTTTTTGCAAAGGATGTAAAGTATGTGTCTAGATTTATTTTTTTGCAGGTGGATGTTTGTTTGTTCCAGCACCAATTGTTGAAAATACTACCTTTTCTCCATTGTGTTGTCTTTCCTTTTTTGTCAAGGATCGGTTTATTAATTAGTTTATATTTTTGTGAGTCATTTCTGGGCTCTCTATTCTATTCTATTGATCTATACATCTATTCTATGTGTCTACACTGTCTCGGTTACTGTAGCTTTACAGTAAGTCTTAAAGTTGGGTAGTATCAATCCTCCAACTTTCTTCTTCTCCTTCAATGTTGTATTGGCGGTTGTAGGTCTTTTCCCTCTCCATACATACTCTACAATCAGTTTTTCAATATCTGCAAAATATCTTGCTGGAATTTTGATTGGGATAGCATTGACTCTGTAGATCCAATTAGAAAGAACTGAAACTTTGACAATACTGAGTCTTCCTATCCATTAACATACAATATCTTTCCATTTATTTAGTTTTTAAATTTGTTTCATCAAGTTTATCTTTTTCCTCATATAGATCTCGTACATGTTTTGTTAGATTTTTACCTGAGTTTTAATTTATGAAGGTGCTAATGTAAATGGTATTGTACTCTTACTTTCAAATTCTGCTTGTTCATTGTTGGTATATAGAAAGGCAGTTGACTCTTTTTTCTTCTTTGTTGAGGTATAATTGACATATAACATATTAGTTTGGGGTGTACAACATGATGCGATGTTAGTATATATTGAGAAATAATCATCACAATAAGTCTAGTTACCATAGTTACAAAACATTTTTTCTATTTTTGTGTATGTGTGTGTGTGATGAGAATTTCTAAGATTTACTCCCTTAGTAATTTTCAAGTATGCCATACAATATTAACTATAGTGACCAAGTTGTACATTACATCCACATGAGTTACTTTTTTTATAACTGGAAGTTGTACCTTTTACCCCCTTTACCCATTGTTCCCAGTCCCTACCCTCCTCCCCTCTGATAACCACCAATTATTCTCTGTATTTATGGGCTTATGTTTTGTTTTGTTTGTTTTTTAGATTCCACATATAAATGAGATCATACAATATTTTTCTTTTTCTACCTGACGTATTCCACTTGGCATAATGCCATCAAGTTTTATCCATGTTGTCATAAAGTCATAAATGGCAAGACTCCATTCTTTTTTATGACTGCATAGTATTCCATTCACACTTGTTTCCACATCTTGGCTATTGCAAATAATACTGCAATGAACATAGGGGTGTATATATCTTTTTGAATGAGCGTTTTCATTTTCTTTGGATAAATAGTGAGAAGTGGAATTGTCAGATTATGTGGTAGTTCTATTTTTAATTTTTTGAGGATCCTCCATACTGTTTTCCATAGTGGCTGTACCAATTTACATTCCCACCAATAGGACACAAGAGCTCTCTTTTGTCCCCATCCTCACCAACACTTGTCAATTCTTGTTTTTCATTTTTATTTTTTTTATGATAGTCTTCTTACATGTGTGAGATGATATCTCATTGTAGTATTGATTTGCATTTCCCTGATGATTAGTGATATTGAGCATCTTTTCTTGTCCCTGTTAGCCATCTGTATGTCCTCTTTGGAAAATGTCTATTCAGAGCCTCTGCCCATTTTTTAATTAATGGGGGTATTTTTGCTGTTGAGTTGTATGAGTACATTTTAAATTGAAATCACATGGTTTATCACATCTGCATAGACTTTAGCTATTTTTATCTTAATACAGAAATCCAAATTCTTGCTATGCCCCAAATTCCCAATTTTGTACTTTCTAATAACTGCATGTCTCACTACAGAATGAAACACAAAACATATTCTTTAAAACCAAGGTAAAGCCATACATTTTCCAGTTTTATTGCATATTATGCATTGTTTTAAATATCATCTGTTGAAATTTAAAACACACTTAATACAAAATTCCCCAAATTTGGAAAAACTATTTCTGGCAAAATAGAAATATCCTTTTAAAATGAGCATATTACTAAAGAAAGCGTTTGTTCACACTTTTCTGCCACTTTTCAGAATCTAGACGTTTTTTCTTTGGAAGATTTTTAAGGCCCAGGTCTCCAGCCAAGCTTCTGATCAATTCTTTGACTTCTTTTTATCATCCCAAACATAAATTCCCTTCTTGAACTTTAAACTCTGCTAGTAGGGGGGAAAAACAAAAGGAAGTATTGCTTTCGTGAACTCAAAATGGCCCTGTCCATGGTCTTCTTCCCACAGCAGTTCAGTGCTGGCTGCGTGGCATCTGGTGCAAAATGAATAGGAGGGCAGCTGGACAAGGTCAGGTGCTCAGTGTAAGACTGCTCTAGCGGTCACTTTCACATCCTCCTCTTTTTTATCTTCCCTGAGGCTTGACTCCATCTCTAAACTGTTTCCAGTTGAGAAGGCCTCTATGCTAGAAAAAATAAACTGGGGAGGGCTAGAATATGTACTCTTCTACTCATATGGTTTATGTCTTTATGAAGCCCTCTGTGTCTTCTGCCAGCTGACATGAACCTCCTGTCTCGTCTCTCCAATATCTTCCCTCCTTTGACCCAGGGGCAAATCTAAACTCCTTTTATTGGCCCACAAGGCCCTGTATAACGTAGCTTCTGCTCATCCTTTCATCACCACGTATATGCCCCGTACAGCAGGTCCTCAAATAACATCATTTTGCTCAATGTCGTTTTGTTATAATGTTGCTGAGGGGAAAAAAAAAAAAAAAAAAAAATTGATTCCTGACCAGGGCCACTGTCTATGTGGAGTTTGTACATTCTCCCTACGTCTGTGTGGGTTTTCTCCAGGTACTCCAGTTTCCTCCCACACCCCAAAAGTATACACATGAAGTAAACAGGCATGTCTAAATTGTCCAAATATGAGTGACTGTGGGTGTGTGTGAGAGCGTGTCCTGCAATGGAAAGGCTGTCTGTCCAATGTGGGTCTCACCTTGTGCCCTGAGCTGCCAGGATAGGCTCTGGCCACCCATGACCGTGAACTGGAATAAGCAAGTTTAAAAAGAATTATCTTACTTGTTTATATTAATCTTTATTAAATACATGTATAGATCACATTTATTTCAATGTTTAATTGTTAGAGGTATTTGGGGACTTTATTTAAAAGTTTGGTGATTATTTTATTACCAGAAATATGCCATAGGAACTCAACTCTTATTTATATCAATTAGCCTATAGTAAAAATGGTTTCATTATACATCATTTCACTTAAAGTTGCAGTTTCCAAGAACCTACCAAGAACATTAAGTGAGGACTTACTGCATATTATGTCACACAGTTTTGTGATTGCTTCATTTTGCCTTCAAGTATTAGTTTCCTAAGGCTGCCACAACAAAATACCACAAACTGGGTGGCTTAAACAACAGAAATTTCCTGGCTCATGGTTCTCGACGCTAGAAGATCAGGTGTCAGCAGGCTTGGCTTCAAGGGCTGTTATGGAAGAATTTGTTCCATGCCTCTCTCTTAGCTTCTGGTGGTTTGCTGGCAATCTTTGGCATTCCTTGATAACTGCCTTCAAATTTACATGGTGTTTTCCCTGTGTGTGTCTTGTTAAAAAACAAACAAAAAAAAAAAAAATTCAACTGAATAAATTTTAAAGATCTTATTGGTTTTATTCAAAGATTCATGAATCAGACCGCATTCAATCTAGCAGCTAGAAAGGAGCTCCAAAAAGATAAGCAAGACAAGAGATTTTATATGCAGAAGAGAGCAATAATAGAGATGTTGTACTAGGCAAAAAAGCAGATTGGTTATTGCAAGGTTACTTTCTTTATAGGGAATGGCAGGGGTCTATCAGGCATATTGCCTGACCACTGCTAGTCAGGTGATTCTGACTGACTGGTGCAAGATTGCATTTCCAGGAGAGCAGACACTGTAAGTAAGTCTTGGTTTGATGACATGGGGCTTAGCATAAGTGACTCCCTTTAGGGCCTGTTCTCTTTGTCTTCACATCGTCTTCCTTCTATGTATGTCTGTCTCTGTGTCCAAATTTTCCTTTATAAGGACATCAGGCATATTGGATTAAGGCCCACTCTAATGACTTCATATTATCTTATAGTAAGGACACTATTTCCCAATAAGGTCACATTCTGAGGTACTAGGGATTAGGACCTCAACACATCTTGTTGGTGGGACACAATTCAACCCATAACACTTTGGCTTCCTCTAAACAGTATGAGCTTCAAAGATAGGCCTGTCCTGTTACCCATTTTAGCCACAGAGCCTTACTAAATTCCTGTCACATGGTGAATGTTCAATAAATACTTGCTGAATAAATGAACAAATAGGTAATAATCCCAATTGCTTTGGACTTCTCTCAAATCAAATAAAATATGAACTGTGTAGATACTACAAGCAAAGCACTAAATACAATTTTATATGTTATTCAATGTTATTAACAATTCTGTTTGGAATTCTCCCTAATTCTATAGCATTAGTGGCCTGCATACATACTGGGGAAACAGGCACCAATGTATGTTATAAGAATTTGGAAGAAAAATTTTTACTCCAGCACATTACTGAAGTAAGAAACATGTAAAGAATTTTTATAAGAGTTTATTTGAACAAACATTGATGACAGTTGCCAGGAAACAAGACTTAAAATGCTCTGCGGAATGACAGTTTTGCAGTTTCATTTATGCATTGGAAATTAAGGAGGGAACTAAGAAGATTACACGAAGAGTGGGAGAGAACAAGGCAGGGTTGGATTACAGGATGGTTAATAAGATTATGTGCTCTCTTAAAGGGGGTTGTGCCTTTGAGGGGTATTACTACTGGTATTTCAAAAGTGTGTTAACGTAGATGCACAAGAACAATGGACAGGCCTGGGGCATGACTACCCACCATGACCTGCCCAGTAAGGAATTTATGATCAGATCACCCTGCAAGGCTACTTTCCAATGAACCTCTTTTTTCATCTACACCACAGAAGCACATCTTGGGGTGACTTATGAACCCCTACAGAGGGAAGGAAAGAGGAAGCATAGAATGTGTGACAGTACAAAGTGAAGTTAGCCAGATAAAGTGAAGGTTTAAAAAGCCAGATTGAGAAGATTGAATTTGATCCAATCAAGAAGCAAAAGCCATTTTAGATCTGTATGCAAATGAATGACAGAGGAATGATGTTAAAGCGGAAGTCTGGTAGCACCACCAGAACAGGAAGCTGAGGTTATTGCAGTGGCCCAGGTTTATAAAATAACAAACAACAAATCATCAATTCCCCAATGATCACTGATAAATCATGTTGATATCATGTACCCACAGAGATGATATATGAGCAGTCACCTCACCTCTGTGGCATTCTCCCTAAAAATCCATAACTTTAGTCTAATCATAAGAAAACATCAGATAAACCAAAATTCAGAAACAGTATACAAAAACCAGTACTCTTCAAAGACAAAAGCAAGACTAAAAAACTGTCACAGATTCGAGGAGAATAAGGACACATGACAACTAAATGCAGTGTAGTATCCTGGGTTGAATCCTGGAAAAGAGACAGCATATTAGTGGAATAAATGTTGAAATCCAAATAAAATCAGTAGTATATTGTGGACGAGAAAGGAGTTCTGTTAAAAATACAAGTCCAGTGACCGACAATAAGCTGATCTGATCATAAATTCCTAACTGAACAGTTCATGTAGGTAGTCCCACCCCAAGCCTACAACTTTTTTAGTAAAAGGTTTATCTTTGCCTTAACAAGCCTTGTCTATTGTTTCTGTGCATCTAGGTTAACACACCTTTGAAATACCAGAAGTAATCCTCTTTTTCAGACCCCTCAAAAGTGTAACCACCCTCCAAGGAATACATAATCTTGTTAACTACCCTGTAATCCAATTGTAAAGATTTATCCACCTTGCTTTCTCACCTTCATGTTATCTTCCTTACATTCCCTCCTTAATTACAAATGTATAAAAGAAACTGCAAAACTCATTCTCTGGAGCATTTGAGGTCTTGCTTCCCAGCATGTCATCAGTTTGGCTCAAATAAACTCATATAAAAATTCTCTACAGGTTTAGGGCATTCTTAAGTCAACAATAATTAAGAGTTTTAATTCAATGTTAGTTTTTTATATATATAAGAGTTTATTTGAGACAAACTGATGACATATGCCATGGAGCAAGATCTCAAAATATTCCCCAATGTCAGTTCTTTTATCTTTGATGGTTATATAAGCTATTAAGATTAGGAGAAGATGGGTGAAGGGTAAATGGGAACTCTCTGTACTACCTTTGCAATTTTGCTTTAAGTCTAAAATTACAGTTTTTAAGTTCAAAAAAACACACAAAAAAACCTAGCAGTTTTTCACCAGATGCAGACGAGAATCTACACCATAGGCTCTCTGGCTCTCAGGCCTTTGAGTGCTGGCTTTCCTGGGTCTCCAGCTTGCAATGGCAGATCGTGAGACTTATCAGCCTCCATAATTACATAAGCCAATACATTATGATAAACCTCTATCTATCTATCTATCTATCTATCTATCTATCTATCTATCTATCTCACCACCCTTCCTCCCACCCCTCAGTCCCCAAACCCCCATCCCCCCCCACCCCGAAACCAACCCCATCCTTGGGTGGGGTCCAAAAGTCACCCTCATTAACATAACATCTTGATTACTCTCAATGCTTAGGAAATTCCAAAGGTTTTGGGAGCTGTGACTGAAGACCAATATCTTTTGAAACACAATATCATATATTGTGGATCTGTTTCTCTGAAGAATACTGATTAATACACAATCTAAGCCTCAAACTCCATGTCTTAAAAACAGAGCTGGCAAGGGCAGTCTTGAACAATTCGTGTTGGAAACACCAGCCATCCAGAAGCAAAAGAATGAATGTGCACTCTTACTTTATACCATATACAAAAATTAACTCAGAATGGATCAAAAACCTAAACTAAGAACCAAAACTATAAAATTGTTAGGAAAAACAGGGGGAAAGCTTCATGACATCAGATTTGGCAATGATTTCTCAGATATGACACTAAAAGCACAAGCAACAAAAGAAAAAAAAGGCAAATTGGACTTCATCAAATTACAAAAGTCTGTGCATCAAAGGGCACTATAAACGGAGTGAAAAGGCAACCCACAGAATGGGAGAAAACATTTGCAAATCATATATCTGACAAGGGATTAACATCCAAGATACACAAAGACTCGTACAACTCAAGAAAGAAAAAAATTTTAAAAAACATATAAACCTACTAAAACATGGGCAATCTTGAATAGACATTTCTCTAAATAAGATATACAAACAGCCAATGAAAAGGTGCTCAACATCACTAGTCATTAGAGAAATGCAAATCAAACCACAATGAGATTCTACTTCAAACCCCTTGGGATGGCTATTACCAAAAAAACAGAAAATAGTGTTAGTGAGCATGTGGAGAAATTAAAACCCTGTGTATTGCTGGTCAGACTGTCAATTGGTGCAGCCATTATAGAAGATATTTGAGTTAGTTCCTCGAAAAAGGAAACACAGCACTATCATATAACTCAGCAATTCCACTTCTGAGTATATACCCAAAAGAATTTATGTAACATAAAAATAAAGGCCAAAGTGAGAGGCAACAAGCATTTGAGATCCAAAAGAATAGCTATTTGGGAAACACTGATTCAGGCAGAAACCCAAGTAGTGTTCCAATTAGGAGTTGACGGTAAGGAGTATTTATGAGAAAAGGAAGAGGAACAATTGCATCGATTGAAGGAAGGAATTTCTATAGGTGCAGATAAGCTAACATAGTGATGCTAATTCTAAAGAAAGTTTTTAATCTTCAGTTCCAGTCATAATATCGGTTTTCTTGTTATCTTTGCAAACAGTGGTTTGGGATACAGTCTGCTATAGGCCCAGTCCAAAGGTTATTTTGCCCAGTTTTCACATTCCAAGGTTTGAGGAGTAAGACAGACAAGGCAGTTCCTCTAGAATGGCAGCTCCAACTCCATTTTAAAGTGGCTCCATTTATATTATTTATTACAATTGACACAGACTGTACAAGTAATGCTACTTGTACACCATGTTCAAGTAGCATTACTCTCAATAGCCAATAGGTGGAAACAATGCAAGTGTTCATCAGTAGCTGAATGGATAAACAAGGTATGATATATACATGCAATGGAATATTATTCAGCCTTAAAAAGGAAAGAATTTCTGACACACTCTTCAACATGGATGAACCTTGAGGACACTATGCCAAATAAAATAAGTCAGTCACTAACGGAGAAATGTTGTATGACTCCACTTACATGAGAAACCTGAAGTACTCATACTCATAGAGACAGAAAGTAGAACGGTGGTTGCCAAGGGCTGGGGGACAGAGGGGAAGAGAAGTTATTGTTTATTGGCTACAGAGTTTTAGTTTGGGAAGATAAAAAGTTCTGGATGGTGGTGATGGTTGCACAACAATACAAATATACTTAACGCCACTAAACTATACACTTAAAATGCTTAAAATGGTAAAATCTTGTTACGTGTATTTCATCCCCAAACGTTTAAAAAAAAAAAAAAACAGGACTAGCTGGGTGCATTTGGAAGTGCTAGGACTACATATGCTGTTCTGTAAAGCATAAATCATGGGACACCAAGATTAATGTGGGCTCCAAACTAATTCCCTTCTCCTTCCCTTCCCAAAGTGGCTAGATTATTACTTTTTAATTATAGATGACATACAATATTATATTGGTTTCAGGTGTACAACATAGTGATCAGACCTTTATAAACCTTACAAAGTGATCACCACAGTAAGTGTGTACACTTCTGGCACCATACACAGCTAGTACCATATTATATGACTATATTCCCTATGCTGTACTTTACATCTCTGTGACTAATTTTATAAATCAGTTTGCACTTTCGAATTCCCTTTACCTTTTTCACCCATCCACCCCAATCTAGCAACCAAAGCGCTAGATTATTGATGGCACTCAGGAATCAATCTGCTAAACAGAGGGGAAAACTGCAGCAATTTTAAATTCTACTATAATGATCATTTGTTTAATGTATGCATCCTTTTATTGCCTTCCTTGTCAAAAGCTTTGTCCTAAAACATGCCATCCTTAAAACATTAAACTCTCAAAACTAGGACAGAAAGGAAAAAATGGCTAGAAAAGCAACAGAAGGCAGTATAATGTCCTCATAGCTACTGATTTTAGTCCTTATGGTGCTTTTTAGCTTCCAATAGCTGTCTGTGCACCGCTGCTGTTTTATCGCTAAAGGTTTAATCGTGAATAAACTCAGAACTGGATTCGAATAATGACTTAGCTTCTGAGATTCTGCATCTAAATAACGTAGACTTAGTGCTTTCTATCGCTGGAAATAGAATGGTGGTGATACAGGTTAGCTAGCATGTCCCTAGGTCGACAGGGAGGTCCCTGGTGGAATAAACAAAAGACAGCCATATCCTAAAACTCCAGGTTTTGAAATCACGCCTTCACTCCAGGACAAAAAATGTAACAAGGCCTTGAGGTTAATCATAAAATTCCTTTTGGCCTGACAAATGAAGCAGATCTGATAGATAAGCGTGGGTTACTTTGCTAATTCTTTCAGGATGGGCAAGCAGAACCAACCTGGTAGACGAATTTCATTAGAAGGCGCCAGTTTCCTTCTTCAAACAGCTCCCCTTCCCCAAACAGGCAAGGGAAGGTATAAAAGTAAGAGCTTTTGCCTCAGTCACGGGCCACCTCCATTTGGGACCCCCTCCCTCTAGGGACCTCTGACTCTTTGCTTTCAATAAACTATCCTCTTTTTAAAACTCCTTGCCCCTCCTGGGTCTGTGTTTCCATTCTTCCGTCTCACGACACACGATCCTGACCTACACCCAGAAACTGCGAGCAGATTCAACATCATCTACATCATTTGGGGACTCATAAGAAAAATATTCCTACATCAGTGGATCACATCTCACAATCTGTTTTTGGTTCCCACAGCCCAAAAAGCAAAGTGCTTCTCTCTTCTGCGTCTCTCTCCTCATCTCGCCCATCTTTCTTTCCGCTTCTTTTCTCGGCCCTCTTTCCGCTCTTTCCAGTGGTGAGCTCGCACAAACACAAGTCCGGCACAAACCATGCGTGTCTCTTTAGGAAAAGTCTTGCTTCAAAAGAGGCGAAAATCAGCGAGCACTTTGACGCGGGGTGGACCCCCCTACTCCTCCCTCGCTCTCGGGAAAGAGCAGCCCATCAGCAGTGGGATTGCGGGCGCCGAGGCTCTCTGGTCGGGCCTGGATTGTGGCTGGTGCCCGCTCTCCGCTGGAAACAACCTACCCACTGTTCCTGCAGGAGCGGGTGCCAGCCGCCAGTCGCTCCGGTACCCGTTGGAGGGTCAGATCGGGTGACCTGCGGGCTCCCACCGGGCGAAGAGGGCCGGCCCCGGGCGCGCCCCGCCCAACTCCTGCGTTCGCCTACACTAACCGCCTCTGGCAACCGCTGCCTGGCTCGCCTGCACTCTTACCCACTCTACGCGCAGCAGCCATGAGGGCCGGAGCCGCGGGGACACCGGTGCTGTGGCTCCTCGCACTGGGCGTGCTGCTGTGCCCCTTGACCGCCGCCCCCTGGGAACTCACCATCCTGCACACCAACGACTGGCACAGCCGACTGGAGCAGACCAACGAGGACTCCAGCAAGTGCATGAACGCCAGCCGCTGCGTGGGCGGCGTGGCCCGGCTCTATACTAAAGTGCAGCAGATCCGCCGCACGGAGCCGCACACACTGCTGCTCGATGCGGGCGACCAGTACCAGGGCACGATCTGGTTCACCGTGTACAAGGGCCACGAGGTGGTGCACTTCATGAATACCCTTGGCTATGATGCCATGGTAAGTCGGCCGGAGAGGCTGGGGAGCTCTGGGGGAGAAGTCCGGAGCGAGAGAGAAAGCCAGGGTAGCGGAACAGCAGATGGCCTGCCATGGGGTGGCAAGCCTAAGACAGGGAGAGATACGAGGAGAAAGCGAGATTCTGGCCAGTGTGCCAGATGGATGCAGACACAGAAGTCTTTTGGATGATGCGTCTTAAACATACTGATGTTGTTGCACCCCCACTGTGAGATGGGGTATTTAGAAGGACGGGATCCAGCCCTACCTATAAGGGGGTTCATTGGTAGGGGGTTCTTGAGGGGGTGTGTGGGAGGATTGGCAACTATCCAGTACCAGGGACCCAAGTCGACCTATCACGCATCTCTCTCATTTACCACGCGATCTATCAAAGAATGCTTGATCTCGATTTTATTGGAAGAGAAATTCAGGGTCAAAGTGGTTGAGTACACTATCGAGGTCACCAGCTCCAAAAGAGGGAGACGGGAAAAGTGTGTATTCCAGATCCCTTTGACCCTGGAGCTTGACCTTTATTAAGCTCCACAGCCTTAGATTAGATTCCTGGCTCAGCTACCTTATGTATGCAAATTACTTACTCTCTGTGTACATCAGTTCCAGCCTGTATAAAATGGGAATAATATTAGTAATTGTATCTACCTCAGAGGGTTGCCTGCCATATAGTATGACCTCTATAAGTGTTATTTTTTATTATTACCAGACACTGCTCTGTACATTTAAAAAAAAAAAAAAGAAACTTCTAGAGAGAACCAAAGTGCTAAAAACACTGGGGTTTCAAAGCATATCAATAAAATCAGTTTGGCAGCTGAGATTTAGGAAGAGTACAACTTAAAAGATGAGGAACTCTTAAAACACAAGCAAGAATTTAAGTCCAAGCTCCCAAATGCTTTGTTAAAGGTGATGCCTCATTTGTTGGTCTAAATTTTAGGAAAGGAGCAGAGAGAGGTTACTCAGTAATAAATAAGTATAACCAAAACATATATGTAGTTTGCTTCCTCTTTTTTTTTTTTTTAAATCAAACCACCACCCAAGTTTAACCCTGTGTAAAATCCTACAGTAAAGGGATTCTGTGGAGCAACTGGAGACAACAAATCTTAGGAGCTTTGGAAGAGAAAGAATAGAGCAAGGGTCCAAGGAAACCTGTGACATCCACACATGTGGAAGGGAAAGAAAGGTGTGGTCCAGGCTGGTATCCAGAGGGCTGAGAATACACTTTGTATGAGAACAGCAGAGAGATAAGCAAAGAACAATGTTAAAAAATTTTCCCCTGGATTCGAAAGTCAATTTGGGGAATGTAATCAATAATGTTGTAAAGATTTTGTAGGGTATCCAATGGACACTTGTCTCATTAGAGAGACCACCTCAGGGATGATGTAGATGACTGATCACTGCACTGTACACCTGTAGCTAAAGTTGAACAATAATGAATATGAACTACAATTTTATATATATATATATATTTAAGTATATAAATATATATATAAATATATATATACATATATATATATTTACAAGATATATATATATTTACAAATATATATACAAAATATATATATTTACAAGAAGCAGAGTACAGCATTAGGAATAGAGACAGTGGAAAGGCAATGGCTGTGTGCGATGTCAGAGGGGTAGTGGATGGGGGAGAGGGGCTGTCACTGTGTGAGGGACATAAATGATAAACGTCTAAGTAGTACATTGTTTGGTGCACCTGAAACTAATTTAAAAAATGTTAAAAAAAAAAAAAAAATTTTCCCCTGGAAACTTGAAGAAAGGAGGATGGGAAAAGGTGATAAGAGAGTAGAATTGTTTAGTTTCTTTTTTCCCCAACAAGAAAACTCATTTTGGAGAATTGAGAGAAAGGCAGAGAGCTCCTCTCCATTCTGATTGCTGGTTTTAAGGTTATCAGGAACACTTAAAGCGGCAGCAATTCAAAGGGAGCCCTAAGTCCCAGAGTTTATCTGGTGGGCTCATGAGCCTCTGGAATCCACAGTAGAAACATGGGTCTCAAGAACTCTGTGTGGTGTCTTAAGCAATGGTATTTCCACATCTCTACCTGCCTGACACTTTGCACTCAGTAATGGCAGAATAATTATTTATTGAATTGTTACTAGCCTACGTCTCCATTTTCCCCCAGAAGGGTGAAATAAACCTTACATGAGTTTGTTTTCATTTCACGTATGAAGCACAACTTTGTAAACTTTTTTTCATAACACCCTTTTCTCCACAGTTGCATAAACTCCTTTAGATGAGGGGGGAAAAAGGAAAATTACTAGTTTTCTCTAATAATAACGTTTCCTCTTTAAGTCAAATTGAGCTCTTGGTGTTAATCACCTCATCAAGTGTTTATGACAGGACTGCGGATGAGGATGGGACAATCTGCTGCAAGTTACAGGAACATTTAGAATACTTTTTGTTGGATGGAATTATTTTCTTTTAAATTTTGCCCAACGTAATTGGACTGGGGCTTGAAAAAAAAAAAAGCTACTTATATAGTTAGCAGGGTGTGAAAAGGAGGAGCTCCAATGGTCAGGCTGGTTGATAACCACGTTCCTAATAACATCTCATTAGGACTTACTCTGCACAGTTTGGAGTTTCACAAACATGATCTAACCTGCATAAAACATAGTTTTTTATAATGCTTTAGCATATGCTAGAGCTCTGCCATATTCTTGTTTTACAAAGATTTTTCACTGTCATTTTGTTTATATTATGCTACTCCTGGGGTATTTATTAATGTTCTGCTATAAAGGTTCCCCCACCCTACCCACCTGCATGCCACATCTTGAATCTCAGGCTCTGAACATTCAGATCTGGGTGGAAAACAGTTGTGGAGGGGCATCTTTAGTTCACTAAAAACTGGACCTATTTAGAAGAGCCGGGACTCAAGGGTATGGAAGGCAAAGAGGAAATTAATGCAGTCTAGCTTAAGTCCAGGAGTTCCCTCCAGCAAGAGCCTCCAAGGAGGTACAGACTTTCTAGACCTGTTACATCCCAGTGAGAGCTGCTGGAGCAGTTGTGATAATTCCGGAGGCCCCCGAGTGGGCCTGGAGATCCCCTGCACCTGCTGCTATCCAGAGAGAAGATGTCAAAAGCCATTAGTTGGTATAGCTGTTTCAGTGGAAGAACTGGTTGTCCCCCAAGACAGTAGGAAGATGGTATCGATGCACTCACAGTGTGAGCATGGCCAGGTTACTTTCTCTGACTTCATGTTCCCTAACTGTAAAACAGGAGGGATAGAGATCCAAGATGGCAGAGTAGATAAACACTGTGTCCACATTCTTCCATGAACTCATTAAAGTTACAACTAAATTATAGAACAATCAACCTGGAGAACCATCTGAAGTCTAGCTAAACAGAAATCCTACGACTGAAAATGTAAAGAAAAAGCCACGTCGAGACAGGTACGAGAGGCGGAGACGCAAAATGAGCCCCACACCTGCATGTAGTGGTTGAGAATCAGGAGGGATATCTTGGATGCCTTGGTTCCCCCTGGAGGAGCGAGGGACGCCAGCCCCCCACACCAGGCTCCCCAGCCTGGATACTGGTGCTGAAAAGAGAAGCCCCAACAATATCTGGCTGTGAAAAACTGGGGATTCCAACCATCCAGGTGGGACAGAAGGCTGTGAGAAACACAAACGTCCTCTTAAACAGTCAGTGCACTGATTCACTCGCTTGCAAGCACTCACCTTGCGCTCCAGCGGAGGGATGGTGACTCGGGACGGGGGGGCACCTCGGAGACAACTGGGCAAGGGGTGCAGCCTGAGGTATGTGGCTTAGGGGGAGGACAGTTGGCATTTTCCCCATGAGGGTCCACCTTTATGCAGCTGGCAGGCAAGCACCATCTTTCCTCTGGTGAGCTTGCTTGCCCCCTCCGGCCAAATCTGGATCTGATTCGCCTTGTGAGCTCCACTGTTCTGCCCTGCTGACTCACTGGGAACATGCCCCACTCAACTTGCGCACAGCTGGAGGCACTTTCTCAGAATAACCAGTCCCGGCTGCATTTTTTGCTCTCTTTCTTGGAAAACTATTGAAGTCTGGCAGGCCCCAGGAAGGAAGCAACTGGCCTCAGTGTGCTCTGAGACTTTTGCTGAGTTGCTCCAGGCTCAGCACTGACACCAAACTAGAACTTACATTAACCTGGTGACCACAACCTGGTGATCCTGCGTCGCCCAACTCGAGTATTGAAGGAGGCATTATCAGTGGTTGAACCTTAAGGGAGCCAGCATGTGGCAGCAGGCCTGAGGGTGTCCTGGCTTTTTGTGGAGCCACCTCAGGCCCAGTACTGATGGCAGCCATCTTCAGTTTGCAGCGTGGCATCTCCCACACACCTCTAGGTCCAGCACAGACAGCAAACTGCGGATTGTTTTGTAGATCCTACCAGGTAGCCCCCAGCTAGTCACAGGCAGTGGGTGCACCAGAACCCCTCCCAAGAGGCCTCAGAACAGACATACTTTGAAGTCTAGCTGAACAGAAATCCTACAACTGAAAATGTAAAGAAAAAGCCACGTCGAGACAGGTACAAAGGGCGGAAACTCAAAACGAGCCCCACACCTGTATGTCGTGGTTGAGAATTAGGAGGGATACCTTAGATGCCTTGGCTCCCCCTGGAGGAGTGAGGGAACGCCAGCCCCCCACACCAGGCTCCCCAGCATGGATACTGGTGCCAAAAAGAGAAGCCCCTGGGCCTGCACCAGAACCCCTCCCAAGAGGCCTCAGAACTGACATACTTTGAAGTTGGCTTCAGACTATAGCAGGGCACCACCCAATTAGCCCCACAAGTGGCACACACAAAGGGCAGTCGAAATAGGCACCAGAGTCCACTGGGACAAATTTCATTCAGTGGGGCAAACCCCCTACACAGCAGCCCATAAGCTGTGGATATGGCCAAACCCCAAAGGCAATCAGCCTGAAGGTCAATCCCATCCAGTGACATATCAAGAGCAATCAAGGCTCAACTACAATAGGAAGGAAAGCACACACAACCCACAAAAGGGATTTTACTGGAGCACCCAGCTCAGGTGAACAGGGAGACTGTGCCACTGGACCCCACAGGACACCTACTACATAAGACCACCTGACCAAGACTGATCTACCTAATACATAGAAACAAATATAGAGAGGCAACCAAAATGAGGAAACAAAGAAATGAAAGAACAGGAGAAAAATCCAGAAAAAGAACCAAATGAAATGGAGGCAAGCAACCTACCAGAGACAGAGTTCAAAACAATGGTTATAAGAATGCTCAAGGAACTTAATGAGAACTTCAACAAAGCGATAGCAAGCATAAAAAAGGACATAGAAACAATTAAAAAAAGAACCAGTCACAAGTGCGGACTACAATAACTGAAATAAAGAATGTACTAGAATAAATCACCAGCAGATTAGATGAAGCAGAGGGTTGAATCGGTGATTTGGAAGACACGGTAGCAAAAAACACACAATTGGAACAGCAAAAAGAAAAAAGAATCCAAAAAAATGAGGAATATTTAAGAGACCTCTGGGACAACATCAAGTGGAACAACATTTGAATCATAGGGGTACCAGAAGGAGAAGAGAGAAAGTAAGAGATTGAGAACCTATTTGAAGAAATCATGACGGAAAACTTCCCTAACCCAGTGAAGGAAATAGACATATTAGTCCAGGAAGTGCACAGAGTACCAAACAGATGAACCCAAACAGGCCCACACCAAGACATATTATAATTAAAATGGCAAAGTTTAAAGACAAAGAGAGAATCCTAAAAGCAGTGAGAGAAAGGCAACTAATAACTTATATGGGAGCTCCAGTGAGACTGTCAGCTGATTTCTCAACAGAAACTTTGCAGGCCAGAAGGGATTGGCACAAAATGTTCAATGTGATGAAAAGCAAGGACCTACAACCAAGACTACTCTACCCAGCAAGGCTATCATTTAAAATCAAAGGACACATGAAAAGCTTCCCAGACAAGAAAAAGCTAAAGGAGTTCATCACCACCAAACCAGTATTGCAAGGAATGTTAGAGGGACTTCAAGACGGAAAAAAAAAAAAAAGAAAATTGAAATTATGAACAATAAAATGACAATAAGTGCTTACCTATCAACAATTACTTTCAATGTAAATGGATTAAATGGTTCAATCAAAAACATAGAGTGGCTGAATGGATAAGAAAACAAAATCCTTACATATGCTGCCTACAAGAGACCACTTCAGATTGAAAGACACATACAGAGTGAAAGTAAAGGGATGGAAAAAGATATTTCATGAAAATGGAAAAGAAAAAAAAAGCTGGGTTGGCAATACTTACGCTAGACAAAATAGACTTTAAAACAAAGGCTCAAAGAAAAGACAATAAAGGATCCAGTAATCCCACTTCTGGGTATTTAGCCGAAGAAACCCAAAATGCTACTTCTAGGGGACGTGTGCATCCATATGTTCACTACAGCATTGTTTACAATGGCCAAGATGTGGAGACAGCCTGGGTGTCCATCGATGGGAGAATGGATTAAGAGGAGGTGGTACTTATATACAATGGAATATTGCTTGGCCATGGAAGGGAATGTGTTCTTGTCATCTGTGGAGGCGTGGATGGACCTGGAGAGTATTGTGCTGAGTGGAGTATATCAGACAGAGAAAGACAGATGCAATGTGATTTCATCAATATGTGGAATCTAAGCATAAAATTGACAAAACAGAAATAAACTCATAGAGACAGAGAACATTTTGATGGTTCCCAGATGGGAGGAGGTTTGGTGGGGGGAGGTGGATGAAAAGGGGGATGGGATTAAGTAGTACTAATTGGTTGTTACAAAGTAGTCATGGGGATGCAGCATGTAGCATAAGGAATATGGTGAATAATAGTGTAATAACTAGATGTGGTATCAGATGGGCACTAGATTTGTTGAGGTGATAGATGAGAGGGGGTTAGGAGCAGGGCAAAAAAGATGAAGGGATTAAAAAGTAACAAATTAGTAACAAAATAGTCATAGGATGTAAAGTAGAGTATAGGGAATATAGTCAATGATACGGTAATAACTATGTGTAGTGCTCGGTGAGTACTAGACTAGTTGGGGGATCATTTCTTAAATTATACAAATGTCTAACCTCTATGGTGTACACCTGAAATTAATATAAATAATATTGAATGTCAACTCTAGTTGATAAATTTACAAAGGGGAGAAAATGTGAAGGGGAATAAGAGGTCCAAATTTCCGGTATAAAACAAATAAATCATGGGGATGTAATGTACAGCACGGGGAATGTAGTCAATAATATTATGATAGCAGGGTACAGTGTCAGATGGTTGCTGGACTTACCATGGTGATCACTTCTTTAGGGATTATATAGCCTGAAACGAATATAATGTTGCATGTTAACTATATTTTTAATAAAAATCTTAAATAAAAAATAAGAAACAGGATGGATAATCCCCACCCCACCATGTTGGATTTTTGTGAATAAAACATGTGATAATAAATGTAAAACTCCCCAGCACCCTGCTGGCTATCAATTTATCTGATTCTGACAGCCTGACCCAGCCTCCCACCCTCCTCCATCCCAAACACCCTCTTTTCTAAATCTCATTGCCTAAACTATCCTTCATGGTTACTCATTGAGCAAACTTATGAATCCCCACAAAGCACAAAACCAAAGGGATCTATCTCTAGAGGTGGGATTCTCATCATCGAGGTGGGTGGGCTGTGAGATAGCTTCGGTAGAGAAGGGCGGCCTCCTCTCTAGCTGGTCCTGCTTCAGATGCCCGGGCCCCAGAGCCCACTTTCTATCTGAAAGACTGCAGACTTAGCCTTAGCTGTTGGATGGGGACCATGGCCCCCGTCTTTAATTCACCCAGGGAACCACTAGTCAGATCCCCACCTCCTGCATAGGCCACCATTCTGACGTGTTAGATGTTAATGTTTGGTTTCTATATGTGCTTTCAAACCTTTATTATTCTAGGTGCTTGCATTTTTAAATTATATAACTCGTCCTGTTACTCAGGCTCATTCTGTTTCTTACTCCTGCCCTAAACTGGTTGTCGATACAATTTATCCCTGTCATTCTGTGTCTACCATGTACCTATGGTACATATACTCTGCATCGTGCTCCTCAGAGATCTCCACAGATTTTACCATCTGCTCCCCTAGTGATGGGTCCACTTGGAGATCAGATTGTGCTGCAATTTTTCAGCTAAGCTGCTCCAAATAGTCTCCTGCAGGTCCCACCTGTGAGGATTTCTTTGGGCTCCATACCCACGCGCAGAATTGTTGGTTGCAGGCATTTATACACTTACTTTATCTAAGGACTGCCAGATTGATTTCCTGAGTGACTGGAGCCCTCTACTCCGCCAGCCCCTAGCAGATGTGAATCCCGGTATCCTCACCCATACTTTGCAACATTATCCAAATTTCCAGTAGGTGTAAAATGACATTATTGTTTGCGCTTGTATTTTTCTAATAATTAATGCGTTTGATATGTTTGTTGACTTTTGGAGTTTCTTCTCTAAGGGCATGTTCACATCCTTTGTTCTTTTTTTTTTTTTTAATTGGGTTTGCTCTATTTTTCTTGATTTTCAGAAGTTCTGGATATTGATCTGTGATCAACTTTAAATGTTGAAAATATCTTCTTTGTTATATCTATTAACTTTGTAGCGTCTTTCATTGAACATAAATTCTTCATTGGGTATAATCAAGTTAAACTTTCTTTTTCTTTTTGCCTGTGGTTTCCGCTTTTGAAAGTTTACATGAGTTTGTTAGCTTGAAGCTTATTATCTCAAGTACTTGTCACCAAAAATTCAGATATCGAATTATGGATTAGCACTCTGCTTGAGAGAGATCATAATCTATAATCTGGGACTGTGTCATCACTTCTTTGAGTCACTAGTTCCTCATCTGTAAAAGGTTTGAACCAGCTCATCTCTGGGATTCCTCACATTCTAAACAAACAGTGCCTAGAAATACTTCAATTCAGTGAAAGGGTGGCAGGATGGGGCAAAGGTGCAGAGGAAGGAAGGAATCTGCAAGGTGGACCAGCCTGGACCATGGCAAGTGGCAGGAATCATGGGAGGGAAGGTTGTGTACAGCTTATAGGCCACCTGGAAAAGCTTGAGGTCTCCCTGTTGTCATGGGAGCCACTGGGTAAAGAGCAACTCTGATATAATAAAAAATAAATATTTGGTCTTTGTCTCCAGTTCCTAAGAGTGTCTTTTGTATAGTAATAAGATGACTGATGGCTGGAGATCCCTAGATAACTTCAGAATGAGGGCCAGTGATCAAGCTATTAATATGATTAGAGGGTTGGGACTTTCAGCCTCCCCTCATCCTCCTGGGAGGAGAGAGGGGTCCGAGATTGAGTCAGTTACCAATAGCCAATGATTTAATAAATCAAGCTTATGTAGTGAAATGATTAAAAATCCCTGAGTGATGAGGTTCAGAGAGCTGTTGAGTTAGTGAACACATTGAGGTGCTGGGAGGGTGGCGTGCCCAGAGAGGGCATGGAAACCCCACTCACCCACCTCATTCCCTGCATACCTTGCCCTAGGCGTGTCTTCCATTTGGCTGTTCCTGAATTGTATCCTTTATGGTACATCAGTAACTAAAACACTCTCCTCAGTTCCGTCAGTCATGCTAGCAAATTATCAAACTTGTGGAGGTTTGATAGCTGGTTGGTCAGAAGTGCAGGTGGCCTTCTGAAGTGGGCCATCTTCTGAAGGGTGTCATCTGAAGTGGGGGCAGGCTTGTGGGGCTGAGTCCTTACCTTGTGGGATCTGATGCTCACTCCAGGTAGACAGTATCAGAATTGAATTATTGGACACCCAATAATTGGGTATCTTCAGAGAACTGGAGAATTGGTTAGTGTGAGCAAAAACTTCTCAGCAATGTAGAGGAATCTGTTTTGGAAGATGAGCCAGAAATGGACGGGAAGGGGAAGACATGGCAGAAAAGGCTGAGAGAACAGGCAGGGCAGCAGTGTAGGTGTGAGATGCTAAGGACTGAACTGTGGTGATGAGGGAAGAAAGGCCCAATCCAGGAGAACCAGTTTCTTGTGAGCAGTATGGCCTAGGGCTCAGAGGGTGAACTCCCGGCTAACTCTGTCTGGGATTAAGTCCCTTCTCTGCCACTCAGAATCTATGAGCTGTGAGCAGGTTGTTTAATCTGGTGAAGACTTTCGTGCTTCATGGCCAGGCCCTGTTGACATATTAAACTCATTTAATCCTATAATGCAATGAGGTAGGTGCTATTATATGTCCTTTTCATAGATGGGGAAACTGAGGCACAGAGCTCCCACAACTAGCATGTGGCAGAGCAACGAGTGGCCCAAGAGTGGATGTAGTCGAGAGATGACTAAGAAAGTTCAAGCAGGAGGCACCATGAGAGTCAGCAGGCTTTGACACTTCTTTCTACACAGGAACACAGATTCTTCTACTCAAACTTACCCCCTTACAGCTGACACCTGCTACGTGCAGCACAGAAATACAATCTAAAGGCTTTTCCAGGGCTCACTGGACATGATTGGACCCTATGTGGCTGTGGCAGACAGGGGCAGTGGAAAGGGGTTTGGATGGGACGTCAGGACACCCGAGTTTTATGGTTTGCCTCTTCCAACTCATTAGCTATGTAGTTTGGGCAGCGTATTCCTTATCTATAAGATGGGAGAATTGGAAAAGGTGGTCTGTTGCATGTCATTTCTCAGTACCTCATCCCCTGTCCAGCCCTCCAACTTGCTTCTAATCTGCCAACATAACTTGGTTTGTCCAGGGACTTAATTTTACACACAAGTCTATTTGCTTGACAGTTCTCTTACTTCTCCTTCACAGTTACTTTCATGGCAGCTATTTCCTTGTGGAGAGATGGCTTGGGTCTTCTCCCAGGTACCTCCAGGTGGCTACTGTTTCCAGATAAAAAGGGTCCCAGGATTCTGGATGGAGTGTTACTCTATTAGTAATAGAAAATGATGGCCTAAGAAGTGGGAGGATGATGAGCCTAGTTCCAAGCCTACTGTCTTTGCGTCTCATTTATTCAGTCAGTCCACAAATATTCCATGTGCCAGGCTCAGTGCTCAGTGCTAAGGACGGCGAACAAGACCTGCTAGGGTGAAACTTACAATTAAGTAGATAGAGGGGCAGTACCCATTTGAGCCCTTCTTGATGACATAGAGAGGCTGGATAAGACCTATGAAGGAGGGGAGATATGCAAAGCAAAGGAAAAGTGACTGAAATTCAATACCTGTGCATGGGGATTATAAAGCTAAAGATCTGGTCTGCAGAAGACACAATGGCAGGCCCTCATTAGGTACCACATATGCCCAATTTGACAGTGAGCATGTTTCCTCTCCTCCCCAGAAAACTAACCCCTAAGCAAAGAGAAGTCACCTTATATTCAAGTGCTTACAAAGGAAACTATTGCAAAGGAATATGATATTCTCATATGGAGGAAACTCTCAGAATTACTTTATCTTCAATAGTAAAGCCAGGTTCAAAGAAAACAGATTAGCAATGCTAGTTTGGGAAGCCTGAAAGAGATGTCCTGGTGCCAACAGTATTTTTTAAAAGGCAAAGTAGGTTGGTAGCTATTTCTAGAGCTCAGACCTCAGGAGTGGCTAGTGTCTGGGGGTTGTGGATCCCCTCAGCAATATGATCCTGTGGCCGTGGTCACAGCTTTTCTGCTTCCTCTATTCCCTTCTGAGTTCCGCATGAGAGCTGAGCTGGGTGAGAATGACCTCAAGATCGAGAAGGAGAAAGCAAAGGCAGCTTCTTAGCTCATCGTGTCGTTGGTCTAGCGTGTGTTTGCGTAACTGAAAATTGGAAAGAGCCAAACAGATCACCCACGGAGTTGGCAGCTCTTCATATTTCACTCACAAATACATCTGAACGCTGTGTAAATTCCTTCATGTCTATTTTCTTCAACCACATCACTGGAATTTGAAAATTCTCTTGACACTTCTTTTCCCCTCACTTGAGTAATTACTTCTATGGTATATAATCCAAACATTAGCTGGAGCCCTCTAGCCCCTCAGAGATGTAGTTAAACCTGCCTGGACCCCAATTAGTTAAGCAGGTAATTCTAAATGTAACATTGATGTGCATATTTTGCATGTACAAGGAGTTTGTAAATTTTTCCATCTGATGGGGAAAAAGTGAAATGCTCTCTGTTCAGTATTTTTTTGATTATTCATTCCACAAACATTGACATGCAGGTGAGCTGGGTTGAGCCCTGGGATCTTTCCTGCCATTCAATCAGACACCACCTTCACCTGCCAGGGCTCACATGCCCTGGCCCAGGACTGGGGGATGGAGTACATCCCAACACCAGAAGTGGTCCACAGTGCCAAAAATGTATCAACCAAATCAAACACAATTTGTAATCCTCCCCTCCTAAGGCTATTGTTGAGTCTCCCTGAGTAATTAGCAACCGAGCCCCGTCATATAATACACCAGGCTCTCCCCTAAACCTTAGATTATAGGGTGGAATGCAACCTCCAGTCCTTCATGGGGTGAGCTAGTGTGTGAATGACAAACTAAATTCAAGTGTTGCAAATTTCTGACAACTGGCTTTTTTACATTATCACACTTGGTATCTGGGGATTAAGAGAGATTCTTTTCTTCTGCATCATGCATACTACACTGCTCTTAAATCAATTCTTCTTTCCTTTGTTTTTCTCCTAACAAAGGAGAAAATTTAAGCCTCTTATCTTCACTTTTTTACTACCTCAGACCTCATGTTTTCCTTCCCCCACTTGTTTATACAGTTGATATTGGCCTGTGAGCTTCCTCTGACTGGCGCCATGGGCCTGAAGTTCACTCTCAGCTGCTTCGGATCTCAACCGGCAGGGTGTGCCTGTGTCTTTGCTGGGCCCTCACATCCCTCTGTGGTTCTCAAACGTCTTACATACGCCTGGGTGGATAGATGGATGCGCTCTGTCTAGCTCTTTCTCTGTCTGTCCTATCAGCTTCCTGAGAGCGGGGACTGTGGCCTTACTTGGCACTCTAGAACCCTGTAAGAAACTAGTGTTGTTGAGTAATACCCACCCCTTCCAGGTGTTTACATCAGCGGCAGTGGCAGAGGGGTTAAGGCCCTAGCTGCTGATGCCCTGATTTACTATGTTGTTCTGCCACATGCCAGTTGTGGGAGCTCTGTGCCTCAGTTTCCCCACCTATGAAAAGGACATGTAATAGCACCTACCTCATTGCATTATGGGATTAAATGAGTTAGTATGTGAACAGGACCTGGCCATGAAGCATGAAAGTCTTAACTATTAATATTTCTTTTTGTCAGTTTTTTTGTCTTTTAAAAAAATCTTTCTTGAAATTCTCTTATGTCAAATTCACTGATGATTTTTAGGGGTGTTCTTTGATAAACCAAATAATTGGTCTCCATAGCGTATTTCCAACAGAAGAGACTTTTCAAAAAGTTCCATTTTCTCCCAAACTGCCATCATGAAATCTAAATGATCTTCACATGTATACACACACACCGAACAGTTCAGCATACATTTGAAAAAATATATCTATTCCATTCACAAACAAGTGCCAGTAAGATATTAGTAGAAATATAAATAAAAATACAGGAAATGAAGAGAACCAGGCCCAATTGCCCTGAGAAGCGCTGCCAGAGGGTCGGGCCATGAATCGTGATGCAGTTGACTAATCTTTTCACCTGCTTCCAAGCACTTGGTTTCTGTCATTTTATAACTAAGATATTTCTTAACTACGTTACTGGGTTTGTTTTTATGTCCTGCCTTATTTTGAAAAGTTTAGTTTATCAAATTATAGAGTAAACTAGAGCCCATTTAAAGGGAACAGGAGGAGTGAGTGGTTTTATTATCCCTTCACATCTGCTGAGCACTGGTGATGTCACCGAGGAAACAATGACAGTCGAAACCACTCCTGCCTCTGGGATAAAGAAAGATGTGAGGACAGACAGTCATAGTGAGGACGGGTGCTGTCAGAGATGTGCGTGCAAGGTATGACATGACAGACACACAGCAGAGAGGTGGGCCTCTATTGTGGAGCTGTCACGGAAGGTTTCTCAAGGAAGTCACACTTCTGGGGCAGCTCGTTGCATGTGGGTGCTTTAGTGTTCCTGGAACTCCAGGCATCTGAAGTTTGGCAGAAAAAATTAGGCAGCTCAGGGAAGGGCTTGCACGGTATCCAAGGAGTCAGGACTGTGATTCAGCTGCAAGCGGGGAGGTGGGAAGCCTTGGAGACACTTGAAGCAGGAAGCATGTTGGATGTTTGGGAAAGGGCAGTCCGGTGGCCTGGGTGGGAGATGTGCAAACCTGGTAGCCAGGAGACCTGCTAGAAGATTCTGGAAAGGGCTGGGTGAGAAGTGCTGAAACAGAGTGGAGCAGTGGAATGTGGTGGAAACCACTTGAGGGGATGATACGGGAGCAGAAGCAACAGGACTTCAAGGCTGGTTGGCCATGAGGGGAGGGCAAAGGTGAGAAGGGTAGAACTGCCCAGGTGTTTCACTGCTTGTCCAGGTGTTTCTCCATGGTGAAGACTCTTTCCCAACACCTGGGACCACATGCATCCTCACTAGTGTCTCTTTCATGGGTTACCGGAAGTAAGTGTCCTTCTCTGCCAGTGTCCCACCTGGCCAGCAGATAGGGAGGAATGGGGAGCAATGGGGAGGGTTCAGGGAGAAAGGGCAGTGACCGTCAGCTCACTCCCAGAAAGTTCCATCTAGTGTCTCTTAAGACAAGAAACAGGAAAGCGCTCCAGGCCTCGGTCCCAGGGGGCCCCTCCCCGGCCCATGCATTTTCACAGTGTCTTTAACTCACCTGGCCAGGTTTCAAGCCGGCAGGCCTGAAATGGAGAGGGAGAAGAGCCATATCGAAACTTGGAAAAACTATAAATTTTCTGGTAACACTGGGAATAAAAATTCTGCTGCAGGTCAAGGCAAACTAACCAAGAATCAGGAGCTCATCAGAGCTGGGCCACTGTGACCTCCTCGCAGCCTTATTTATTTGGGGATGTTTTCCCAGTTGAGAATGCAGGCTCTGTCATCAGCAAGGTCTAACAGGTTCTTGGCCTGTGAGGCTTTTTCAGCTCTCAGGGCTTTGCGGCTCGCTTGCTTTCTGTTGCCCAGTTTCCTGTTAAAGTTATTACTCTGTGGCTGCTGTGTGCATTCATCAGAGGCTTTCAAACAGAACGCTTCACCAGTTCAGTACCAGAGCCAGAGAGACTGTGTCTTGTAACTTTTATTCCTATTGCAGCACACATAGACATGATGACATGAATTCCAGGGACAGGCTGTCATGGCAGCTGGCCCAGTAATTCCAGTCTTGGAAATTAATTCTCGGTTTCTTTTTTTTCTTCTCCTTCACCAATTATTTATTTACTTGTTCATTCATTCAGTAAATACTTACGAAGTATGTCCCATGTTAGGTACATTTTTAATGGATTTGGGGGTCAATTAATGCATATTGTTTAATAACAGGGAGAGAGATTGCCTTGACCAATGAATTGTAACTTGAGAAATCAGAAAGTGCATTTCTCCTTAAAAACAAAATATTCCAGAATCATGGGAGGCCTTTCTGGAAGGCCATCGAATGGCCACTGACCTCTGTGTCCCCGCCTGCAGACCCTGATTAAATACCAGTGTCAAGGTTCAGGCCTTGCTCCCCCTTCCTGTGTTAGCTCCCACCACTGACCTACTCTCACAGCAATTGCTTTATTTCTCTTACGCTCACCCTGAGGAGTGTCCTCCCTATTTCTTCTATTTATCCATTTACTCAATGCCAATGGGAACATTTGTTTATGAGTGAAAAGAGGAAATGAATTAAATGGCAGCTCCTCCTACGAAGAGCTTTGAAAATGTAAAAATATGGAAGTGGGCACACAGGCTGAGGACACTGTGGTCAGGTAGCAGACTGTGTGACAACCGAATCTGGTTGCAGATCCCATCTACACTAGTCATGGAATAAACCATAATAAAGAGAGAAAAGTCATAAAGGATTCTTTCATCGTTATTTGAAAATATTACCTCCAGCATTTGTTACTCACTGAAGACATGTTTTACGTTGTTCAAAGTCAACAAAGAGATACCACACTTGTAATTATTATTGTAGTGCAAGCATGAAAAACAATTTTATCTCAAGTGTCGGTCTCTAGTTGTTTGACAGTAACTTCCTGCAAAGACTGAATCAATTCATCAGCATCTGCCATGGACATTATATTTCCATGATTCTGGTGCTGGAGATACTGAAGGTATGGGCGAGAGTGACATTATGACATCATGCGTTTGTTTGCACTTCAACTTGCATAGATATTAGGTACCTTCCATTTAATTTGGTATCCAAGAGATGATAATTGAATGTTAGGTTAAATTAGTTTTAGCATACAGTGCATTGGAAATAAATGATTAGAGATATGATCACCTCACAATTACCTGAAAAGTTGTCTAAGTAAGGAAATTGCTAATCCCCAAAGGGAAGGTAGACTTTGCCCTGTGTTCAGAATTCATGAGAATTTCAAACCGAAGTTTAGACACAAGCTTTCCCTCACTTCTAATGGCAGGGTATTTTTAATAATCAAAACAAGAAACTTCGAGTCAGAAGTCTTAGAACATCTTCATTCTTCCATTACCAATTCATATGACCTCAGAAGCCTCCTGGGCCTTATCCACAGTCAACAGAGAGTTTCTCCAATGCCAGTGGACTTTCACAAACTATCCACATCAAATGTAAATATTAACCAATACCTGCAGAAGGTGTTGCAATATCAGATTGTAGTTGTCGGAGTTCATTTAATAACAGGATTCTGAGTTAGAGAAGAAGCAAATCTCCTCTTGTCCTTACATTTTCATTTGTTTTTAAATATTTCTGGTCTTTCCAAGGTCGAAAACACTGGGCTGGCTGGACTAGATGGAAAGTGTAGAAAGTTTCTTTCATATAAAATCAACAGGTCTGGATTTTTTTTTAACAGTATTTTGGGCTTCTCCTGCACAAAGAAAGCAGTGAGGACGGGGAGCTGGGGCTAGACCAGCTGTTCACGTTATGTTTCTAGGATCCTGGTGTTGGAGATACTGAAGAAGGTTATTTTGTGAGTCTCAACTCTCTTAAATTATACAAAAGTGCATTGGCATCTGCCCTGGACAGAGGAAGGGGTAAGACAGTGAAATTTAGTGTTTGTAGCAAAAATATACAACATTGTCACAGGGCTAGAATTGGTGAATGAATAGAGTTAGTGAATGAACCCAATAGTAGAAATGAAATGTTTGGAAAGGAAGAGAGAGAGAGAGAGAGAGAGAGAGAGAGAGAGAGAGAGAGAGAGAGAGAGAATATGAGTAGGGTCAGGGAAGTCACTTGCCTGATGTGAAGATTACAGCAGTTAAGTGGCAAGTAAGTTTAGCTCAGATCAGGATTAGTTGTTAAAGGCATGAGGGAAGCTATGAGCAGAGCAGCAAAAAAAAAAAACTGACAATCGCAGATAAGGGAAGGTGGATGGGAATTTTCAGAGAGCACAAAAAAAGGCAGAGTACTGCGGCGTATGAATTTTTAAATTCCCTTATGCTTGTGCTACAAATGCACTGTAAGATGTAAAGGAACGTGGAACAATTATCTGCTCTGTTATGTTCTGTCTTTTACTGCTCGAAGTTCTTCTCTTGGGCAGACTCTTCCTGAGGTATTTTCATGTTATTAATAAAAAGAACAGAAATGAATAACGTGTTTAACACGTTCCTGGAGCACCTGCTATATGCCAGCAGTGTGGCACAACCCTCCTTCTGAACAGCTTTGGAATCATGGAAGTTGTAATAAGTGCTGTGGGAGAGAAACACGTAGGAGGAAGTCACGATGGGGAAATGAAAGCATGAGTTTTTACAGAAAATAAGTATTTACAAAGGAATTTTTCTGCATGAATTTCTGAGGCTGTGTCTAGAAGAAAGAAGTTTGTTAGAGATTCTTTTGCTATTCGTTTCTTCATTCGACGCTGTGTCCCTGCTCTGCTTCAGGGACTGTGCTGGGCTCATTGGGCAGGTGCAGGGTCTGCTAGGGCTGCACGGAGGTGACCATCAGAGCAGAGGAAGGACACTCCTCTGTGTCATGTCCAGCACGAGACGAGGGTTTTGGGGAGCAAGAAGGGTGGCGCAAGTGGGGCCAAGGGACTCCAGCCTCAAGGATGGGGCCTCGAATCAGGCCCACGCGTAGTTTTTATTGGTAAACTTCTAAAGAGGTAAAAGCTTGTTAATCTCAAGATCTGTGTGTTAGTAGCCTGCTGGCTATCTTTCCAAAAGTTCCCATTGTATTCCAGCCTGAACTTTGCCTTCACACAAGCATATCTCCAAGGAAGCCATTGAAGGGGAGGGACAGTTTGCTGTCCCATCGGGTCTCAGTTTGCTGAGCCTTCCCCTCAAAAGAGCTTTTCTGGTATCTCTCCATCAGGCCTCAGTTTGCCGAGGCACTCCCTTGTGAAATCCTGGGAAGAGCGCAAGGGAACAAACGGTTTGGCAGCTGTAAGGCTCAAAGTGACAAAGGGTTCTTGGGAAATCTGTCTTCTAGAAGGATCATCAGACTTCAGCGGCTAAAGCAGAGTTGAGTAAGATAGTGAAGGCATGGCATGGAAAAGGAACGTTCTGTTCTACCTACTTATCGATTGATCAATCATCGTTGATCTGTCCTATGTAAAGGGACAGAGATAAGTGAGAGCACCGAAAACTGCAAGTAGTTGGGATTTGGTTTTGACTGCTCACTATTTACCAGGCCTAATGCCCTTTACATCCAGGCATCGAGCTTAAGAAGGTTGGAGTCAAGGAGAAGTGGTTCTAGTCCCAGCTCCACCACTTACTAATTGTGTGACCTTGAACAATTCATTTAATGTCTCCCAATCTCAGTTTTTCTCATCTGTAAAATGAGAGTAGTTAGAATACCAGCCTCACAGCATGCAACCAGGTTTTCTATATGAAATCACTTTCCATGATGCAGGCATTGCAGCAAGTGCTTAGCAAATGCTGGCTCATTTTTTAAATTACAACTTTTGTTCTGTTCACTCACTGCCCTTCCAGAGGGAGCTGTGGTTTCAAAATGTGCCCAGGTCACTGACATGAGCTGAGAAGCCAGCCCTGCCTGGTTGCCTCACACATTAGGGGGTGGGTGTCGGAAATGAGGCTGGAGGGGAGGGTGAGACCAGATCTAATTTTATCACAAAGGCAGTGAAGAGCCTCTGTAGGACCATAAGGTCAAAGTTGACTAATCAGATTTGCACTTCAGAAGTACTGTTCTGGCAGCTTTATACAGGATGGTTTAGAGATGAGAATGACGATAGCTGAAAGCCCAGTCAGGTTGCTGTTGCAATAGTCCAGAGAGGAAGACAAAGACTACACAGGTAGTAGCAGTGGGATGGACAGGCAAGGGGAGGGATGCTGTTGGAAGGGGAGGGACAGGAAGTGAGTGGGAAGGATTTGGCTGCTCCATGGTCTCTGGCTTCGTTGACTAGGTAGATGGCGGCAGCTTGGGCCAACGTGGAATAAATGAAAAACATAACTTCAGCTATTGCCAAATGCCAGCAATACAATGCTGTTGGTAAACTGCAAGGTGGCTGACACACTGGGTAGTTTTTCGTGAGGAGCTATAGAAACAATCATTTAAACCAACGTTCCTGTTAAGATAGCTATTGAAATCCCATAAGGGGGACTTATTTCACCATAGGAAGACACAATGGTATTCTTAGAATAGAAGAGAAAAAAGGCAATTATCCAAGACTGGGTCAGACTTTAAGAAGGAAGTAATAAGTAAGAGAAAGAGGTGAAAATAAGTAGATACTCAGATATGGGGGAAAAGACAGCTTCAGAAATTCTGAGTTTAATTGGGGAGGCAGGAACATGGGAATGTGAAGACATTGTGTGGCTTTCTCTGTGTAAACATATACACTTCAGGACATAGTCGACAATCCTTTGAGATTAATGTGCTCAAGGCGTGTCTGTGTGGCAGGCAAGGGGCTACCACTGGGAGCAAGGTGGAGGTGGCAGGACTCAGTCTGGCGAGGACCCCACAAACATGCCCTGAGACTGTGGAGTATGCTAGGAATGAAGAGTGGGGGCTATCAGAAAACAAGGGGGGGGTCACCAGCTAGCATTTCCAAGTCTGTTCCCAGATGACCCCATAGTAAAGCAAAATCAGGTGTGGTATTTAGAGTGTCTGAGACTCACTTGTTTAAATACTAAGTTAGCAAAACACCCTTAGTAGCCAGAGCAGATAGGTAGGTGATTAGAGGAGACAGGCTAATTCCAGGAAGCCAGTGGAGAAAGGGGGAGAAGGCTTTTCAGGAGAGGTGGCTGGCATGTCGTATATTGTCAGTATTACTCGGGAGTGGGGAGGGGAAGCTGCCAGATGTCAAAATGGTTGTTTTGCACCCAGTAGCCACTGCCAGAGCACTGCGGAATGGGAAAGAGCAGAAAAGGTGGGAGGCAAGGGTTGCATTAACCATACCAGCTCTTGACAAAGCCCTTTGCTCAGAGCACGTCTGGAACCTGCTGACGGTGGTATGATCATTTCACCATCCTGTTCTTCCTCAGATAGGAAACAGCTGGGAATGAAACACAGGGTGGCCCAGAGCTGACAGAGGAAGAAACCAGGGCCACCCTGTAAAATACAGAGACTGCTTGCATTTGGGGGTCTTCATTTCCCCAGAAGAATTAGAAACCACAGATTCCTTGGCAAGAAACAATTCCACAACATAAGGGAATCATGACCAAGGAGATGCAGACATGTGATGACTGAAGAGAGGCTACTTTTCCAGTCGCCTTTCACCAAAGTCCTGTTGATTTTCACAGTTCTTCTTGGCATATAGAGGTCAAACGATTGGGTTAGTGGATTTAAATGTGAGTTTATGAGAGAAAACAGAAGGTGAAAGGCTGAGCGGCACCTGGTGAATGCAGACTCTTGATCCTGCCCCAGATCTGGGGATGGCAGGACCGTGGGTGACAGAGGTGACTCTTATATCCATTGATGCCACCTTCAGTATCGTAGGTGGTGTGGGACCGAGGGAGCAATTCTCAAACGAGCCTGATGACTGGATGTCCCTGGGCCCAACCCCAGGATCACTGAGTCAAATCTCTGGGTGCGAGGATGACAGAAGCCATGTAGTCAGCCTCCTGGAGCCCGGCCAGATGTGGGAGCCACTGGGCTACTGTAATCTACTGTAAAGTATGCTTTTATTGGGAATTCAGGAGAACCTAATTTTTTTTTTCTCTTTTTTCTTTTTCTACTAGGCCCTGGGAAATCATGAATTTGATAATGGTCCAGAAGGTCTGATTAATCCACTCCTCAAAAAGGCCAAATTTCCAATTCTGAGTGCAAACATTAAAGCACAGGGGCCGCTAGCATCTCAAATATCAGGACTTTATTTGCCGTATAAAATTCTTACTGTCGGTAGTGAAGTTGTGGGAATTGTTGGATACACTTCAAGAGAAACCCCTGTTCTCTCAAATCCAGGTATTTTCTACTTTTATAGCACTCACTGCTTGAAAATAGATGCACCAAATCCAAGCTTGGCATTATTTTTATGGACTATAGGTACAAGAGGGAACAACATGTGGTATTGGTCAAATGGTGTACTTAGGATGACATCATTGATAAAACCAGTCTGGTGGCTTCCACATTGTTCTAAGTTACTTCTTAAAGACATCCACTCTTCTGCTCAGTGAAATTCTTTGTTGACATAAACAGTGTCTTTGTTTAATTCTGTGAATTCAAAATTGGAAGAGAAGCTCATTTATATCCAGAACCAAACAGTGCTGAGTCATTCACTGGAGGAGGACCACATAACTCATTGCCCCTCTCACTGTGCAGCCAGGGCACCTGGACCCCGGGTGTTGCCTCAATTTACCCAATCTCTCCTTTTTCTAGTTGATTATTACAGGTCTATCTCACGCTCCTTTCTTCCTTTGTGTAATTTATCTCTTGTAGTTTTAATGACTTGATTGTATCTGGCTTTCTGGGACATATATGTATATTTTTGAATGGTCTGATGAAATATATGTACATATATATATTTACATATATATATGCAGATATATATCAGCTATATCTATATATCTATCTACTTATACACATACATTCATATATAATCCTAAGATCATCCAAGAAATATTTTCGAGCCAGTTTTATAGGAACATTTTCACTGAAACACTTTGGCAATGAGAACAAAAAAGACGTTTTGTTCTACATTATCCAAATCCAAATTAATTTCCTTTTCCATATTTGAAGAAAAAGTACAGAAACTGGGAGCTAGCAGACACAAGTGTTTTCACTAAGAATTAACTGATCAAAGGCATCTAATTACTTAACAATTAGAAAAGTAATGTATTTATTGTTGTTGTTACAATACGTCCAGTCCATTGGCAACAACAACAAAGCTCCGTGTCACACGGGGCGGCCTGCTGGGTCTCTGGTCCCGCTCCCCACATAAGAACGCAGGATGTGGCTAGGCCAAAAAAGAACACCCACAAAGCCATAGGTAGGGGAGTCATACCACTATGGTCTCGCTGGAGGCTGGATTCACATGACGGGTGACCTGCTGTCTGCTTTTCTGCCAACCGACCGACTCCCCATTTGCTAGCTGCAATCCGCCTCTCTGCAGTCCGCAATCCACACTCCGCCGCTTGCAGGCTCAGCCACCATCTCCTTGCTAGCCCCCATTTTTCTGCTAGCGTAGCCACAGCAGTTATATTAGTGGCCAATGGCTAACTGGTTACAGCTGATGGCCAACTAGCCACAGCTGACAGCCACCTACTACCTGAGCCAGCACCCCTCCACGTGAGGCTGAGAGCCTGGAAACTGCTCTCTGGGGCTCTGTCCCCACACTCCGCTGTGCCTGACTCTGAGCAGCATGGCTGCTCCTAATGAGAGAGGGTCCTGCACCAGCTTGGGGCCGGGCAAGCTGGGGCTTGGCTGCTCTCCACTGAGAGGAAGTGGGGATTGTTGGGTACTCCAGTCAGGGGGTGGACAGGTGACCAAGCTTTTGCACAGTGTGTGACACACAGTCAATAGCTGTTGTTGAGGTCATTGTGGAGCTGGAGGGCGGCTGTGGACATACAAGCCCTGGCTTTTGAAATGATTTAGAAGTGCTCTTCTGACTAAGGAGGATGTGGTCCCACCAGAAGGCTGTGACTGACAGTCTCAGGCTGCTCCCCAACCCACCAGGCCTGGCTCAGTCTCTCTCTCTCTCTCTCCCCCTGCAGACCTCCCCTGGGGTTCAGGGGCTGCAGCTGCTTTGGGCCTCCTGACACTTTTTTGCCAAGAGGAGAGGGTGGAAATTACAGAGTGCACCGGACGCCTGACTCCTAACCAACCAGTGTGGGCAGGGCTCGGGCGACAAGGCCCAGCTGCTGCTGAGGCTGAGTCGCTGCAGCCTGTGCCGCCCGCCCCCCGCAGGTTGGACTCTCCAGCTCTGGGCCAAGCACCCTAGAAAGCACCTCCCCCACCCCCTTATCGCCTCTGTCCTGCACTGGCCTGAGCACCCTGAGCACAGAGCCTGAGACTCCTTTCAATGAACATCTAGAACCCAATACAGAGGGCAGCTTGGGATCTTTGGATAAAGATGTGGATTTGTTGAATAACTGAATAATTATGCGTCCCCATAATTTATATTTCATCTACAGGCTTTTTAGTTCATTTAAGATAGAATATAGTTAAATGGTGTAAAAGTCATAAACACAGTCAGGGAGGAGGGGAAGGACTGGGGGTGGAGTGAGTGAAAGGAGTGAGGGCCTAGTTGGGGGTCAGGTAAACTTGGTGAAGAACCTCTTGGCCTCCTCGAGGGCTGTGGGAAGCATCCTGAGACAAAGGGCAGTGAGAGGGGACAGTCATGTGCTCCATGAGGCTCTGGCTCAGGCTCCGTGAGGGCAGGGACCCGGTCCGTCTCATCCAGTGCTCTGCTCTGCCCAGTGCACGGCCTGTGAGAAGTTCTCAGCAGGTGTTGCTGGAATGAATACATGAGAACAGGGGAGCGTGGGGGCCACAATCACACAATAGCAGACAGTTCAGTTTCCTGGAACACCAGTGCTAAGGACCGAAAGCTAGAAAGATGGACGCAGACTGGGTGGCAGAGCCTTCTGAATGCACGGCTGAGTTCAGGCATGATTTAGAGAAACACATTATCCCTGCTTTAATAGTCACCAATAAAAGGTAAAAGGAGCACGAATTGTTAGTGGAGAGACACAAGGGCTCCAGAAATCACACCGCCTTTGCCGGGACTCTGACAGCAGCCCACCTGAGCCCTGTACCAGGTGGCAACAGCAAGGGGAGGTGCAGGGCTGATGCTCTTTCCAGCAGCTCCTGGAGAGGACAGCTGGAGTGTGGAGGCGCTCAGGCAGGAGCTGGGCAGGGGTGGAGCAATGTGTGTGGGGACACTTGCTTCTTCCAAGAGCACAGCCCCCGCAGCCCAGCATGAGTTCTTCCTTCAGATCCCTGGACCCTAATCCAGCCCCATGTCTCCGGGCTTGGTGGCCTGGTGCCCACAGTATAATGTGTATTTCTAGCACATTTATTATTGCTAGATAATGAAATTCCTATAATTTCCCTCATAACACCCTGAAATGTATCCCATGCCTATAATTTCCCTCATAACACCCTGAAATGTATCCCATGCCTTCTAGATATGTGATGACTGATCCTGTGAGATTTCTGATGTGTTAGAAGACATTCCTTTCTTCTCAGAGGCGTTCTGCTGAATGTCTTCATTCCTTCTTGCCAGACAAACTAAAACAGGATGGTAGCATTCTCTGAAGGTCTCAACATAGATTCATTCATTCATTCATTCATTCATTCATTCCCTGCGTGCCTGTCTATGTGCCAGGCACTGTTCTAGGTACCAGGGATACTGAGCAAAATGAAAATCCCTGCCCACTAAAGCTTACATGTTTAGTGGGAGAATAAATGAACAAAATGTTTGGTGAGTCAGAAGGTGTTAAGTGCTGTGGAGAATTAAGGGGAGAAGGCAGCGCATGTGGCATGGGGGAAGGGTGCACCTTGTTGTTTTAAATGGAGGCTCTGGGAGAGGCTCCTGTAGAAGGTGACATGGCATTGAGGGGTGACCAGGGAGTCCTGGGCTAACGAGGGTTATTATTCTTGACCTTCTCATGGCAGACAATGGTGGCACAGCTGTTTTACAATTCCTAATTTTAAAACATTGCCTGTGAGTGACTGACAACACTTCCCATCCAATCCAACATATCTGTGAGCTGCTAATTTTCAGGCTGTCAGCGGAGTCCTCTCTGGCTTGGCCATTAGCTGTGCTGTTTCTCTTCCACACGTTAGGTGCTCCAGGGCTCCCCACTGGAGCACACAGAGACGCAAACATCACAGCGTCCCAAGGGATGTGCTTCACAGTTTCGTTGTTCTTCGGAGAGATGAATACTTTTCGAACTGGAGATGTTGGGCTCCTAGGTTTTGAAAGTTCTTTACAAGATATTATTCATGTTTTGGCAATTGCATTTTAGTGATGATTCTTAGAAATTTCACAGAAAGGAGTCCAGGTCGTCTGAAGGACTCCCTTGTCACCGAGGACTGGACATGACTTCAGGCCAGCGTTTCTGTCAGTGTTTGCTGTCACCTCTGTGCCAATAAAAGCCATACGACCTCAAGGCTTGCTGAGGTTTGACTACAGAGACAGAGGGAGAGACTGATAGTCTTGCTACATGGGATGGCACATGCTCGCAACACAGAGCACCCAGCTGTGCAGTCACACCCACACTCACCATCCTGTACCAACAAGCAGTGGTCATTACCACTAAGTGGGGGGCAAGCAGCCAGTGAAAAATGTGCACACTCCCAGTGCAGTGATATTCAGATGGGACCCCTGTCTAATGCAGAGCTCAAAAATGTGCAAATGCTGACCTTACCAAGTGAACAAGACAAGAGTTCTCAACTGGCGTTAAGCTTGGCATTCAACAACTAGTTGCTGACAGAATTTTAAGTTTGAAGACTGATTATCGTGAACTTGCAAACAAAGCCTTAGAATCATTAACCTGTTCTGTACTTCATGCTTATGTGCTCAGGTATTTTTCTGCATTGGCATAATAGAAGTCTGAATAAAAATTAAAACAAAAAAACGTAGATAGGCTTCCAGGTCTGAAGCCTCCTCATAGAATGAACTTGAATTTAAGCAACATAATACCATCCACAACCTTAAACTAATGCAACATTAAGTGAATGTAACCGAGAATCTATATCTTCAGGGAGTTTTTTTGGCTTTATATTTAATTTATAAATATGTGTTGGCCTTAGTAATTTAAGTGCTTTAGTAGATTAAAATGTTTTTACTTGGCATGTTAGTATGTACAATAAGCAATATATTAAAAATAGTTAATAAATATCCACTTTATTTGTTTTCTTCCTTTTAGGAACAAATTTAAGATTTGAAAATGAAATCACTGCATTGCAATTTGAAGTAGATAAGCTAAAGAGTCTAAATGTGAACAAAATTATTGCACTGGGACACTCTGGTTTTGAAATGGATAAACTCATTGCTCAGAAAGTGAAGGGCGTGGACATCGTGGTGGGAGGACACACCAATACATTTCTTTACACAGGTAATTGTTTCAAAAACATTATACTACCCAGGGTATCTATGTAACTTATTTGTCTCTTTTGCCTTTGCCACTGTGATTATTATTTGTACTACTATTTAGCATATAACATATTACATATGTTATATAATATGTAATACATGTATAATACGCATTGAATGGTAACATTTAAATCTTACTCAAAGAGACATTACTAAGAATAATTTATTGTTTTCATGATTATGTCAATTCCATTTATGTATATTATAAATATATATAACATATGTATAACAATATATATAAAACAAAAAGATTACTGAGCTCCAACCAAAAGTCAGTTTACATCAAAAAGCAAGCAACATGTCGTATAAAAAGTTTCTAAGCATCAACAAAATACTGTAAATAAGGCCTTCAGAGCGCTAAGTGGCAGGTTCATAAATAGCAAAAGCTGGAACCCGGGGCTCCAGTCCTGACTCTACTGCGTGTCAGGACTGTGAGTGTCCTGGAGCCACACCACCCCGAGCACTCTAGAGAGCACACAGTCTCCCCCCTCCCTCCTTCCTCTCGCTTCTCCCCGCTCCCGGTCATCCTCCCCCTTCCTCTTCTCTCTTTTGTCTTCTCCCTTTCTCTCTGCTCCCTCCCCCTCTTTCCCTCTCCCCTCTCTCTCCCTCCCATCCTTTGTGGACAGAAGAGGAGGGCCTAGCTGGTAACTGATTTTATCAGCAGTGGGAAGGAAGGCTTTGTGGGGGAAGAACCCTCCCCTTGAGGAGGCTGCTCCTTTGCACATCTCTCTATGGAATCTAAGGTGAGACTATTTTTATAAAAGCAAAAATAGAAAATACCCCAAATAGTAGAAAATACCCAAAAATGTTAGAAAGGGCTATCACTGAGAAGAGTATGTGGGGGAACAAACTTTCTGCCCTCAAGTTTCTTTCAGCTGGTCAAATAATCACACAGGCATGAGAGAGATTAGCAAGAGAAAATAACCAAATTTATATATATGTATGTATGGGAACCCCTTACACGAGAGAGTCAGAGACCCCACATGCACAAGAGGTTCAGAGACAGAAAGGGAAGGAACATGTGTATGTAGGACATTCTGAGCTAGGGGTGACATAAGATGCCTGGGGACTTCAAAGGGTCATTGCAGAATGATAATAGCAGATGTTTAGTAAAGAGAAGTTTGCTCTACCATACAGGTGGGGCAAAAGAGATTATCGCTGATAATCTCTTATTATGCGCAAGGTCCCTAATTCAAGTGTTGTTTTTTTCTAGGTAGTTAAGGGAGGTTCCTCTTGAGCCTAAAGCTAAAATTACCTTTAGCTGAAACTAATCTACATACCACTGAGGCACCTCTTGGGGTGGCTTGTTCTGAACCCCCATAAGAGCGTACAGGTAATTTTTATTTCCCTAACACTTTTTAGCATTTCCAAATAATGAAAGCATGTTGCTTCTGCAATCAGACAAAGAGACTCACGTTACAAAAAGAAAAGAAACACAATACTGGGTCAGAAGTTCTTATTTCTGATTCACTTGAAAGACCTTGAGCAAGTCACTCACCCTCTGAATCTATTAACTTTGCTTCAAAATAAGGATGATCGTGCTCAAAGTGCCACATTGTTGTGAAAATTATGTAAGATGGTATATGGAGGAAGAAACTTTCCTCTATCCTCAAGTACCTTTGGGCTGGTCTAATAATTAAATCTACATGAAAGATTCACAAGAGAAAATAACCGAATTTAATTCCATATGTACATTTGGGGACCCCATATACAGGAGAGAGTCAGAGACAGAAAGTCAAAATGCGGCATCTATGACATTCTCAGCTAAGGATGAGGTAAGGTGCCCCAGGCTTCAGAGGAGAGGGAAGTCACTGAAGAGCAGGTGTTCAGTAATTAGAACTTTGCCCTGCCCTACAGATAGGAGATTTAAAAAAAGAAAAGAAAAAAAAAGTTATTTCAGGTGGTAACTCTTACTATGGGCAAGGCCCCCAATTTAAATTCATTAAGGGAGAGAGAAAAGTTTCTCCTGCTCCCTCAGGGTCTCAATTGCCTTCAGCTCAAAATGATCCACATGCCAAAGTGGGACATGTTGGGGAGGCCTTTTCTGAACCCCTTCAGTGGAAACACTTTACTAAATACTATAAACTATTTATAAACAACTATAAATAGCTGTATCCTGGCATGCAGTGGTGTGCAGGCTGCCCGCTGGTAAAAATATGCCAATCAAAATGGTGGCACTGGTGTACTATTTCACACGGTGGGGCGGGCTTTGGTGTAAGAAAATAATGCCAGAATTTACATGAGCTAATTCAACTCCTCCTTCACAAGTATTTTACCTGTTGGTAGACACAGGCTAAAGACTAATTTCAAACTGGATTACGCCCATTAGTGGCTGTGCAATCAATGTAGTGAGTTAAAAAAAACAGTAGGGTTTTGTTTTTGTTTTGTTGAACAGACTCGACTAAAACAGATTAGGCACTTAAACATTACTCAGATGAAGGATATGTATTGTTTCATGGAAAAGACATATATAAAATGATGAGAACAATTTCAGGCACGTAGCAGGCAATACGTTAGTGTGACGAGGGCACTGACAGGGAGGTGAACTTTCTTAGTGTGGGTAATGTTGCAATCAAACATCAGAGAGCCACTTAAGAAGCTTCGGAGAGTTAGATGGACTGATTGCACCAAGACCAGAAAAAATCCAGAGCAGCACAAAGGAGAGTGTTCTGGTGTCCGACTCTGGCTGTGCCACAACTAGTGGTTCCATCCAGTCTCTGCCTGATTTCCCTCATCTGTAGAATGAGGGTGGTAACACCAGTACCTGTTATAAAGGGTCATTATGACCATATATATATAATGAATGGATGGTGAGAACGGGGCCTAGTACTTCTTCCGTTCTTATTTCAGTGAAGTCCCAGCTCTAAGGATAAGACCTGTGAAAAACCCTTCCCTGGAGCCTTTTCTTAGCGTTTCTCTGAGGTCTAGTCAGAACCCTAGGATACAAGGCAGGAGCTGGATACTTGCTTCCCACCCCCTCATCCTTCAGAGTAGTGGTTTCAAACTGTTTTTACTATGATCCACAGTAAGAAAGGCATTGCACGTGTGTGTGCATTCTCACACACTCACACACACACACACACACACACACACACACATACACACTTCAAGAAAACTTTCACAAAGCACCTGCAATGCACCCTGATAGTTTCTGTCCTACTGTTCTGTCCTACTATTTGTTTAAGTGCCGGTCACCCCCCATTAAATTAGTTTCCTTGTCTTGTAGCTAGCCCATATTTTGAAAAACTTGGCTTTAAATGAGGCATGACCAAAAGAGTGCATGAACACTCATAGGACTCAAACCCCTCCGTGCAGATGCTGCAGTCATTCCCACGTTCCTCGGGACTTCTGTTTACACCACTTTCATCTTGAAGGCCCCCTTACAGCACCAACTGGCCGTCCAGAGCCCTGGTGTGTGGCCACCAAGCAGTGTGCCCTGACGGGTCTGAGCAGGTTCGGCGACAGTGCCTGGCTCCCCATTAACTCTGCAGCCTGTCCTTTTGCTCCTGTCACTGTATTCCAGCCAACGAAGTCCTGCAAAATATGTGCCTTTTGCTAAGTAGATGAATGTAGTTAATGATAAATGACTGGATGAAAGAAAGATGTGTGGATAAAAATTATAATTTGCTTATCCATAAATCTTGAAGTAGGTAATTAACAGTCTCTCAAAAAAAAAATACTGTCTTTAGCGTCTTAGTCATTTATTTCATATTTCATGATTGCTTACCAAGATTAGACTTGTTCTCAGGAGAATGTTTCATTTTGACACACATCGTTTTGAGGAACGAGTTTAAGGAAGAAGGTAATTCCAGGACGTGATGGGGCATAAGGCACATTTGCTTGTTTAGATAAATTTCCCTAGCCTTAAAAAAAATAATAATAAATAAACAAAAAAACCTCCACTGAATTATTTGAATTGAATTAGCATAAAGTTAAAGTTAAATATTATTAGTTAATAAAAATGTAGTTAAAAATAATATATCCCTTGCAATTTTAAGTCTTGCTGAGAATCATTTTAGCACATACAAGGACCCACCACACATATATACATATCTGAAAGAAAATTTCACAAAACATCTAGATTGCACCTGATATTCTGTTTTGTTATTTAATGATGGTTACTACCTATTACATTAGTTCCATTGTATTGTAGTTGGCCCATGTTATTACAACCTCAGCTTTAGGCTGTGGAGGAGTTTGAAGAGGGTAAAGCGGGTCAAATATACTGTGTTTCCCTGAAAATAAGACCTAGCCGGACAGTCAGCTCTAATGTGTCTTTTGGAGCAAAAATTAATATAAGACCAGGTCTTATTTTACTATAAGACCAGGTATAATATAATATAGCATAACATAATATAACATAACATAATACTCAGTATAATATAATATAATATAATATAATACCAGGTCTTATATTAATTTTTGCTCCAAAAGATGCATTTGAGCTGATTGTCTGGCTAGGTCTTATTTTCAGAAAAACAGGGTATGACGACAGAAGGAGACTAGACTTTGGGTGGTGAGCACACAATGTAATATACAGATGATGTATTATAGAATTGTACACCTGAAACTTATATAATGTTATTAACCAAGGTCATCCCAATAAGTTTAATTTTTAAAGTAAGTAAATAAAATAATTAAATTTTTTTTTTAAAACTCAGCTTTAAATGAGACATGACCAAAACAGTACATGAACGGTCTTCTCCAAACGTTGAATGTCACTCCAGGTTCTTTTGATCACAAACACTGTGAACATGCAGATAATCCTAGTATCACCTGTCACGTCCAAATGAAAAGGAGAGGGCTTCCCCGGACAGACTTATAAAATGTTAAAGCTACCAGGACGAGGGCTAGTATGCAAATATCTTCTCTAAAGGAATTAAATGCATGTTGCTGCCTTTGGAGAAAAAAGTAGTAAAGTGAGTGCAGTTTGAAAGCTGCAGCAGGTAGTTTAGGGGACTCTGTGTGCAGCCCTTGAAGACAGACTCCTGTGATGCTGTCTTTTGTTTGCCTCCCATTATTTTAACTGATTTTTGGATTGTGCAAGCCAATCTGGCTAGCGGTGGCCTTAGGTGAGTGTAGACATCAGTTTCTACATCTGCAAAAAAGCAGGGTTAGAAATGGTAAGTCTATGATGCCTTCCATTCTAACTTCCTGTTCCCTAGGAAGTTATCCGTGCAGAGCTGAATTGCCTACTTTCCAAAATTTGGGAAAATAAAACGCTTTTTGGCAGAACACTTCATTATTTCCTGAGGTTACTGCAGTGAATTTAATTTTACCTCTAATGTCTCTGAGACTCAGACCTCTCGGCTATTCCACCTTTCTCCTTCCCTAACATTCTCACCTAGTGGCCTCCTAGCCACGCCCCAACAGCACTGTGAATTTTGCACCCAACTTCCTGTCTTCCTCTCCACTCCAGTTCCTGCCTGCATCTGGACTGAGTGTCCGTGTGGATGGCTGATCCAATACAAGGTGGAGAGCCCCTGGTTCCTTGTGACTGTCACCTCCACTCCTTTTCAGCCACCTTCACTTCTGGGGCCACAGGCTGAAACTTGGTCATCCAGAATTGCTCCAACTCCAAACACCCATTATCCATCTCCCTCATCACAGCCTCCTGGCCTTAAAGCTTTCTCACCCCTCTCCTTTGAGAGATGGCTACTTTCAGCCTTACTGAAACCTCAGTCTCTTGAACTCCCCCGTCCAGCAGGCTTCATTCACTTCTCTCTCCTCGCTAGCCTGGAAGTGTCCGTTACAGACTCTCGACCATGTCTGTGCTGGTGCCCAGGATTGTTGAACGACTGTTAAAAGAGGCAGCTCGTTTAAAAGTAAGATTTCTTTATTTGATCAGTCTTCTTATTAAGTACCTAATTTTCATTGCTTCTGGAGTTAGGCACACAATTGTTGATTATGCATTCCAAACCGTCCATTTATATCGAGAACATAAGTGATTTGAATGAGCACAGGACTTTGTTCTCCAGACAAATGCAGTTCGCAATGTAAATATAAATAAGACGGACCAGAAAAATCTAACACTTGTTCTTCACGCTGCCGTCAGTGGCGAGGTGTATGGTGCAAAGGGGTGGACCCCTCCCTGTTTCCATAGAATAAGAGAGGGAGAGACTGTTGTTTGTCTGCAATCACTGGTCATTGCTCCATTAACTTACACTCTTGTGGGAGATAATCTTGCCTTTCAGAACAAGAAAATGGTCCTATTATTTACCACATCCATAGGACAAGGAAACACCCTCCAACAAAGAACCACTCCTATAAGCATGAATAAGGACTGCTGACATCTGTGGTCTATTAAGTGAGCTGGGAGAATCAGACTATGGGCAGAAGTGTAGCCCGTACCCTCAAAGATGATGTCCTTGGTGGCCCAGGGACTTATTTGTCCCAGTGGTCGGTCACTCACTTGGGACCTTTCAGTCCACTTCTAGCTATACCCCCCTCAGCACCAGCTTCCTTCATGGAGCAAAGCCCAGAGTCTCTGGTTGGTGATTTTTGCAGCCATATAACACTGATCAGCTTTAACTATGTCTCATGAAACTGCTTTCCAAGATAAAGTGAGACTAGCAAAACCCAAAATCTAATAAGAACAACTATAAAACACAATCAAGGTCATTTGGTAGGCTCGAGTTATAAGGAAAGCTGATGGCCAACTAATTGTGAAATCATAAGCCCATTCCGACCACAAGGTACAAATTTCTTCTCAGGACTGAAGTTCATGTTGCCTTCATTTTGTTGCCTGCTGGTCTTCTGAGGAGGATGTTATTTCTCCTACCCTCTTACCCAGCACGGGGTCGTGGAGAGGGCTTTGGACTCTGACCGACCCTGTTTCCTTCTGGGACTCATCTCTACTGGCTGGCTGGCCTTGGACATTCTGGACCTACGGAACCATTCTGGGCTTCAGCTTTTTATTTTTGAAAATGGCTACAGTGATATGACTAACTCAGAGTGTTGTAGGGATTAAAGGAGGTAACATGAACATAACTAGGCCCTGGGACCCAGTCAGTCCAAGACAAATATGTCAGTTCTCTGATATTCTGCAACATGGGAAAACACATATAATAAATGAAAAAGAAGACAATACAAAAAAAATTGTTTACAACTGTATAAAAACTTATCATCCAGACTTTAACGACCTGAGAGTCACAAATCCTCGAGCTAACTTATGGGACTGCTCCTCCCTTTAATAAATAAAAAGGCTCTTCATCACCCAAAACTTAGGAAACACTGGGGCTTTCCTCACCCCCTCCCCCCAAAATCTGATCATTCCTTGGGGAATCCTATATTTTTCCTGGTCCCCTTGATTTTAATTTTCACTTCTGTTGAATTCTCAGTCACCTCTGGTCTTGCCTCTTTCAAACTATTCTTTTCTATCCATGCAGCATACACCTAAACATGAAAAACTGACTTTCGTTTTTCATCTCCCCAAACTCCATCAACACAAAGCAGTTTCCCTCCAAGTTTGCCAGTCACCACAGGGGAGCCGGCCACCACACAGCACAGCCAATAACCTGGAATGAACCCCTGTCTTCAAAAGTCTCGGTCAATGCCACCACAGGGCAGGTCTCACTGGGTGACTGTTTTTCCTCAACCCAATCCTCCCAGTCTCTGCCCATTTCCCACTTTCCTGTTCTTTTCTTTACTCCTGTATCCAAGGCTACTCAAAACTCAAAATTTCTCCCACTGTTTTTATGCAAATAGTTAAGCACTTTCTACCTGCATCCCCCCCACCACCACCCCAACCTGGTCCATGGCGGAGAGCCTGTCTTCCCAGACACGTCTGTTTCACCTCACCTCAGGGAAGAGGAAAGGAACAGGGACACCAGCACCCTTGACCTCTCCCAGGTGTTTTACTAAACAGAAAATGGTTTCTCCCTAAAACAGATTCCACCACCCATTTCCCCCTCATTGCTATCCATACATGTATATATATGTTTTTTTTAATTCACTGAAATTATATTGGTCATTGCCATAGGGTGGTAGGACTGCAAATAATTTTTTTTCTTTTCCATTTGCAAATCTTCTGTTATGCTCGTTTTACTTTCATAAAAAAAAATTTGTTTAAACCTCTCTGAACGCTATAAACTTAACCATGAATCTCAGATTTTATTAAAAGAAAATTTTCCACAATTTACAGACCTAGTAGGCTTTTATTCAGTGATTCATGAACCTGGCAGCATGCTACCTAAGCAGAGAGGAAAGAGCTCCCTCAGAAGAGCTGTACAAGGCCAAAGAGTCTTATAGACCAAAGTGAGCAGGAACAAGGAAGTTACACTGGGCGTTTGCTGATTGGTTAAAACAGGCTCACTTACCTTCTAAGGAGCAAGGGGAAGTCTTGAGTTGGGCCAGGTAACTCGTGCTGAGCAGGCAGGTGCTGATTGGTTGACCTCGGCCTTCCTTGTCTGGGTGAACTGAGCACAGAAACTTAGTTCTAAGTTTTGGTTTGCTGACGTGGGGCTTAGCATGAGACACTGCATACATGTTGGGGCTAATCTGGTTACTTTAAGAACTTGAACCATTATAAATATTTGTGTTAAATTTTTTTTTAAAAAGATATATACTCAATTTGAGAATCTGAGCTAAATAAACAAGTGACCAAATATATCTTGCTACATTTAAAAGATAAGAAACGAGGAATGCAGTGCTTTATCCTAAGCAGCCGGGCTATGTCTCACTCAGTTCTCTTGTCCTCAGTTTATAAATTTCCCCCAGGTCTGGAAACATACAGTTGTGAAATTCGTGCTCATGTATGAGGGAATTTCTAAATAGTCTGTCAGGATTGGAAGCAGAGCTTTGGTCTTCCATGCCAGATAATCAGCAGGTTCTCTTTAATAAGCTTATTTAAATTGTGTACTGCACGCTCCATTGCTCACTAGCGTGACTGAAAGGAATGATCTGTGGGACTCAGCCGTTTAGACTCCTCTCTGAATACAAACACCCAGCATTTCCCACTGGACCACTGGACAAGACCACGCTGGCAATGCCTTCTCCAGCTAAATGCTGATTTTCCCTATAAAAGATGTGTCAGGTTTCCATGAATTTATGGTCATGTGTACCTCCTTTCTAATCTCAAGAAATTAGGTATTACTTCTGAAAAGAGCACTGATAGTAAATGGAACAACAAGAGCATGTTAAGATGAAAATCAGTCTCTCTCTCTTAATCCCATTCCTCTGGATTCTGCGTTTTAACAGGACATCGTGATAGAACCAGAGGATGGGTGTGTTGTTATGATTTTTGGTTTTGTTTTTTCATGTGTTACATAAAGCCCCATTCCATCATGTAAAAAGTGAATGGGAAATCTGGTATCCAGAAGGATACTAAGCCATGGGGATGGCTAGATCCTACAGAAGAGAGGAGGGTGATGCACCGCGGAGTGTATCACTCCTTCCCGGCTCTATTTCCATTGAGCAGCCTCTCCCAGCCCCATGAAGAGGAAGCCAAGACCTTAGGCCTGGCCCCTCAGAGCAGCGGAGATGCAAAACCCTGGGCACTTACTGAAACACTGTAAATTTTGCGGGGTGAGCAGATGATGTGTGATATCCCATTCCCATCCTGCAGCGCTCCTTGATTTGTCCCAACCAGTCAGGACTCGGTACAGCAGGCAGCCTGGATAGGATTTCAGGCCAGCGTCATCTAGTCCATCTGTCCTGGCTACTACATGAGGATGCATACTCTCTTTTAGACCTCCCACTTGTCACTGAATGTACAAGAGCAAGAATTTGAGCAGTAAATCAAAGCAAGTGCCGAACAGAGGGACACAGTGCTGATATGGAGTACATTACATGGCCCCTTGGGTTCCCTGAAGGGGACATGACAGTGGGACATCATGGTTGGGTACAGAGATGGCTGGGGAGACCGTGACTCACCCTTCGGGTTAACAACCACCTCTTGACTGCTCTGTGAAGACAGGAGAGTGCCCTGGACACTTGGACGGATGCCTACGTATACCAGAGGCAGGGGACATGGCTGCTGGCCCGCCTGGTTGGGCACACAGGGCATCTCAGCCAGCAAGTGGTCCCCACCCTGTGCCTGAAGAGCATCTGTGGCAGGGAGCCGAAAGCCGGGCTCTGGCGCCAGAACCACCTCACTCTCCACGACCTGAGCAGCCTGTTTTATGGCTCGCACTGCCATAAAATTTCCTGTGTGCTGAAAAAAACAAAACAAAACAGAACAAAACATGTTAAACCACTTTGGGTTTAAACCACTAATCAAATCTCCTGTTTTATAAATTTAGGCCCCAGGAGCTCAATGGCTCTCCCAAGGACATGAAACCAGACTGAAAGGGAGCTAGCACCAAAACCCATTCTCTTGACTCTCAGCTCTGGTTCCAATTTAGGAGCCCCACTGAGCTCATTAATTGAGGAAATTGAATTGAGGGGAGTTGGGGGTGGGCACAAAGGCATTGCCCCCCTCTACAGATGGATTCCACCACAGGGAAAGCATAAAAACCTTGTCTGGCCTATGGAAAAGTGTTAGCTAAACTACTTAAGCTTAGTCATTCAACAAACATTTATTGAGCAACTACTATGTGCTAAGCAAACTCCAAAGACACAGCACTCCTTGAAGTCATGAAACTTATTTTCTTGAAAAGGATACTGACTGTTACGTAAAATTTTCTGGGGCTGAGAAACCAAGAAGGAAGTTGACAAATATCACGATTTTATTAAGGGAACTTACCAGCCGTGGCAAGACAACATAGATAGCCTCTGTGCTAAGCGGTTAAATAGGATAGGACAGGACGGTTAAGTGTACTGGTGCATGACCTGCCCCACATAGGGAAACAGTGGGTGCCTTGCATACTTGCCTGAGGGGCAGCCTGTTTCAGCAACCAGCATGCCTGGGGATTTCAGGAAGCAATCTCTCTTCTGGCTTGGATCTAGCTGGTGGGTCCAGCAGCAGTCACATTATGGAATAGTCTCTTCTCCACACTGATCCTGCTCAGATTCTTTTTAAAGTATGTAAATAAATCAATCACATTATATTGTGGGAGAGAGATAAACTTTCCTCTCCCCTTCAGGTTTCTTTCAGCTGGTCTCATAATTAAATCTACATGAGACAGGTTAATGAGAAAACCAAATTTAATTCACATACGTACCCATGGGAACCCCACATACTGAGAGAGTCAGAGACCCCATATACATGAGTGGTTCAGAGACAAAAAGGGGAAATGAGGTAGATATGACATTCTGAGCTGGGGATGAGATAAGGTGTCTTGGGGAGGAAGGTCATTCTCAGGACATAAGAAGAGCAGATGTTCAGTAATTAGAAGTTTGCCCTTCACTATAGATAGGTCACTAAAGGTTGTCTCTGATAATCTCTTATTATGGGCAAGGCCCCTAATTCAAACTCTTCTAGGTAGTGGGGGGGGTGGGGGGGCAGAAGTTTTTGTTGAGCCCAGAGGGTCTTGGTTGCCTTTAGCTCAAAATAATCCACATAGCACACCTTGAGGTGACCCCTTCTGAACTCCTACAGTATATAATTACAAAGCATGCTATAAAGGGCGACGTGTAAGGTACTGTGAAAGCGTGTATAGGAGGACCCGACCAAGTCTGGGAGATCATCAGAGAGCGTTCTCCTGAGGAACTGATATTTGGACTAAGATCAGAAAGATCCAGGAGTTAACTTGATACATAATTATCTCTAATCTTTGTTGAGCATTTACCTGAGTCAGGATTCACTTGTTGCATTAACTTCTCTAATCTTCCCAACAACCCTGTAAGGCAGGTATTATTTTCTCCATTTTACAGATGAATACACTGAAGCAAAAGTACATAATTCACATGTAGGCCTCTGGCTCCAAGTCTTACTCCATATTGCGAGGCTATGGAGGCGGGTGTGGTCTAAAACTGGGAGGAGCTAAGATTGGTGAAGTGCAGATAGGATGGACCAGAGGAAACTGGCAAGGTAAGAAAGGGCCACATCATGTCCGTGTGATAGTTTATGATACTTAAGTCAAAATTATAGTGTTTTGCCTATGGCTAGTAAGAAACCAGGGAGCACATGACCGTATTCATGTTTTAGAAAGAGCACTCCAGCTGCTGTGTGGAGACTAGATGAGAAATCGGGGAAGGAGAGATGTACAGAGATCAGTTAGGAGGCTGTCACAGTAACCCAGTCACAAGATAATGGTGACTAAGACTGGGCCTTGCAGAGAAGTAGACAGATAAAAACAGTATCTGGTGGAAAAGAGCACTTTCAAGTAATTTAAAAGAGAGACTCAAGTCCCTCTTGAAGCAATGATGTGAAATATGCTAATTACCAATATTTTTACCTAGCCCTTTATAGGAAGTTTGGAAGTCTTAAACCACTTTCCATATACATTAAAATCATAGCATGATCTGCCTGAAAACATTCTACAATTCATTCAGCCAAGTGAAAACCCTGTCAGAGTTCTGCTCCCCAGCACGTCACCACATGATCCGCCCTCTCGGCCCCTTCTGGCCCCTGGGAGGGCATTTGCTCAGGCCTGCACTTGGAACCATCGCATTCCTGAGAGGCGGCTGTGCCCAGGGTCCCCAGGGCAGGCCCCCCCTGTTAAGTTCCCACACTATGCTAGGAAATACCCCACTTACCAACTCTAAAAGCCCACACCTCCACAGCTTTTCCAGATGTGGTGCCCAGAGTATTGCTAGATGGCTGGACTAGAATGAGTAATTTCTCTCTTGCCAAGATGACAAGTCGGGTTTCTAGAGACAGATGTGTGGCTCCAGGGGGAGAGAACATTTTGGGCGTGAGCATCTTTGGCAGAATAGAATGGTGTGGAAAATATCAAGCCCCGGATTGTTTTCTCTGCCAGTGGTTTACTGGGGTTGCCAAGTTGACGGGGAGCAGAGAGGGTTTCGCTGAGGAGGAGGCAGAGATTAACCAAACTAGCATTGCCTCAGCCACATGGGAAGTGGCTCCTTGTTCCTAAGCAAGTCCTCTCGAGACGCAGATGGCATGTCTTGTGTTCTAACAAAAGGAACATCAAGGCCTTTCAGAACTGGAAATGCTTCTTGTCAGATGGGAGCGGGGATCCATAGCTCCTGTTTGTAGAGTGCGTGCTGATCTGATGAAGCATTTGACCGATCGTCGGATCCCTAACTTTGACATTCTGTTCAAGTCCAGATATGTCCATGGAAGGCAGAAAAATACAGGCTAGTAAAAAGTCAGGCTTGCCTTTCTCTTGGGTTTCCAGGAAACTGCCAGACCTCCTTTCAGAAGCTCATTTAGAGCTACTTCCTCTTGGACAGGTTTTTTGTGCCACCTGGTGGGTATTTTGGGAACTGCACCTGCCCGGTCTGCTTAGGGCTCAGAGAACCACCTTCTGTAACCCTCCTCAGCTGAGAAGGTTGGAAGGGACTGCCACACCTCCTGGTCCCCTGAAGTAAAGACCAGGCTCCAGGCTTGCCCCGAGGAGGACCGGCACAGAATGGAATGCAGACGATGAGAATGTTAAACTTCCTCACTACTCTGCAATGCATCAGATCATCTATGACGGCTGTAGCCAACATCTGTGTTTCCCATGAGGCTGTACACTGTAAATGGAGATGTGACAAGGCCTGCACTGCATCTCAAGTCTGGTGCTTTTGTAAAACTAAAGTACCAAGACTTTTTTCTTTTTCCCCAAAGGGAGCAAGAAAATGGGAAGTTAAGGTTGTCAATAGCTACTTACTGCTTGTGAAGTGCTGGTATTTGCAGCACTTCCGCTCTGTGGTTATTGAGCTGGAAGAGGGTGCCCTTGGCACAGGCGCTGAGCAGGGTTTTTTCATAATATTCAATGCAGCTTGTCTTAGGTGTAAAGAGAAGCCCAGAAATGTCGTGGGGCACAAAGGTGCCGCCCCTGGGCTTGCATCTGCCTTGGTAAGTGGCCTTTGGCAACCAGCTCTTGCAGGCTTTGAAAGAGTAGCACTTCGTAGGCTGTGTTGGGTGGTGGCGAAAACATAAGCTCCAGTGCCTCACAGCCCTGCTTTTCAATCCGCTCTCCTTCACATACCAGCTATGTGATCTTGGGTACGTTGCTTACGACAATCAGTCTTCTCGTCTATAAAGTGGAGATAATAATAGACCTGCCTCATGGGATGTCCAGAGGATTAAATGAGATATAGCTCCAGGCCCGGCTCTTTGGCCGACTTCTTATAACTGGTCCATGTGAGGAACCCACACGTGCTGAAGTTCCCTGGGCCCTCTGTAAACATCTGATAGGAACGACTGCTCATAGCTTTGGTGAGGGAGGTGACAGAAACAGTTGCAGGTCAAGGATATCTGTTCTATAGTCTTTGATTCAAAACAGCCCAAACGAGGTAATTGTCTCTGTGGAGGTAAGATAGGAACTGCAGCGTGCCTGAAGGAGGGAAGCAGTTACAGAACTGAAACGCACCAAGTGATGAGAGGTCATGGCCTGCGTTCTCCCTCGTGCAGGCACGTGTCCAGGAGGCAGTGGGGGGGGTGCCTCTCAGCCTCTGGGTGATGCGTGGCTCCCACACTGTCTGCAGGGGTCTCCTCTGAGACAGAAGTCAGCAGAACCAGGCTGGTGTGAGGTCTGACTGGGGTGGGTAGTGGGCGTGCTGGTTGGCTGCCATGGTAATTGTGGCTCTTCCCAAGGCACAGGAGGGGACACCAAATTTAGCAGCAAAACCTAAGGACAGCCTTTTGTCATTTCTGCTCATCTTCCATTAAAGATTCTAAGCTCTGTGCGTGTCTAGGGTTTCTAGAAGTTGCCGTCACCTCATAAGAGAAAGAAATAGACATTCATTGAGTATCTACTGTGTGCCAGGCGCTATGCTAGGGAGTTTAGACATTTAATCCTCAGCAAACCTGTGAGGTATGAATTGTTACTGCTCCCATTTTACAAGTGAGGAAACTGAAGTACAGTGAAGTGAAGTGGCTACCCACCTGGCTAATGAGAATGGAGCCTGGGTCAGAATGAGGTAGGATCATCTTAGTAGTATTGTATATTTGTGCCTCCCACAGCACCAGGCACAGTGCCCTGGACTCAGGAAGGGCTTAGCAAATGCCTGCTGAGTTGAGAATCAAAGGATTCATGTGACAAGAGGGTGTTCGGAAATGGGAACAGGTGCCCAAGTGGGGGCTCTGCAAGACCAGCTGTATAGAGCAGCAGCTGGCAAGCCACAAATTCAGAATTCACTGTCATCTGGCCAGTGGCCTGCTGGCCTGCAGCTAGCTGTGTACAAGGGGTGACTTGATCAGCTTTGGTTCTTTCGTTTTAGGCAATCCACCTTCCAAAGAGGTGCCAGCTGGGAAGTATCCATTCATCGTCACCTCCGATGATGGACGGAAGGTCCCCGTGGTCCAGGCCTATGCTTTTGGCAAATACCTAGGCTATCTGAAGGTCGATTTTGATGAAAAAGGAAATGTCATCACTGCACATGGAAACCCCATTCTTCTCAACAGCGACATTCCTGAAGGTATGTGAAATTCAGAGCAAGGTTCCACTTATCCAAAAATTAGATGACTGGATTTTTGTTTTTTGATTGTTGTTGTTAATGTTTCGAGACAAAATTGTAATACTTTTGAAGAATTGAGCTTCTCCCTTGAGTTTATACTTTCTGTGCATAAGACTTAAAACACACCCAAATGCCAAAAATCCCCATTTGCTGCTTCAAGTCTTCTCAGCATCAGATACTATGTCACTGCTTCTTGAGCCTTTTCAGGCTTTCCCCTGGCATGCGAAAGCCACTCTTAGCTCCTGTTCAGAGGATTACTGAAGCAAAGAGATTCAAAATGGGTGGAGCAGTCTCCAACCCTAGTCCCATCCCCAGCAGCAGTGTGCCTAGAGCAAATTATCCAGTCTTATGGGCTTCAGTTTCTTTATTTACCAAATGAGGGGATATCTTTCTTCCTTTTTTGTCTAGGCCTCAGAGTAAAAATACATTTTATGTCATCCATTTTCATAGAGTACACATAAACACACTGCTATGCTTCTCTCTCACCTGCCATTTACAGCTTTACCATGATCAGATCAGGGAAGGATGGGCAGTAAAGTGCCACAGTGCTCTGAAAAGCCACTGGTCACAACACAGACCTGTCAATAGCCAGAGGGAGGGGCTGGGACCAGACAGACAGCAGAACCTCAGCAGGCCCTTTGTACTTCCCCTGGCCTTTCACCGACCACCACCACCGCTAATGCTATCTTAGGTGGGCCAACAGGTACTCCTACTGATGTGATGAGTTGATGTTCGGATACTCAGCATGTCTTTCAATTAAGATCCATTCCAGGTCTTATTACCAGGAAACAGAATAGATGTCCCTAAGGAAATTTCAGTCAAAACCAAAATGTACATAAATATGGTAAAGAAATGTATACTCATCAAAGGTAGGCTAAATGATGTTTGATTCCTTCTTCAAAATCTAGGCCAATGTGAGCTCTGCTTTAAATGCAAGCTGATTTTTTTGTTTGTTTGTTTCTTCTAGATCCAGGTATAAAAGCAGAGATTAAAAAATGGCGGCAAAAATTAGATAATTATTCTTCCCAGGAATTGGGCAAAACAATTGTCTATTTGGATGGCACCACTCCATCCTGCCGCTTTAAAGAGTGCAACATGGGCAACCTGATTTGTGACGCTATGGTGAGTAGTCCACAGGGATGCAGGGCCTAGGCCCAGGAAGGGAGGAAAGACACCAGGAGGGACAACCTGATCATTAAACTGAGTATTTAGGAAAAAACATAGGGCCCAGACCACAGCTTGGCATGGGTTCATGCTGAGCATCCTGGGAAGGTACACGCCTAGACCAGCTGACCATCACTTTACTGACTTGCAAGAACCGAAGGCTTTATTTTAAGGTGTTCATTTTGGGATGTCTGAATTTTGGATATTGTTTTACCTTGAGATGATCTGAATACACCAACTCTACTAGTCTGAAGACGTAGACATAGTAGATAAAACACATCTGCGTGGCCCTAACGTGGCCACTGTGTTTCACTGGTCTGTCCTCTTGCCTCCAGAGAGCTAGGCCTTGTGTGACTGGAACCTCCTTCACAAGCAGAGAATGACAACACACATTTATAATGATGATAGTTAAGTCTTGCAGCTGAGCAAATCACCCATGAAAAGTACCCCTCTGTCCACCTGTCTGTGGGCAGACTGGTGTGGCAGCCCCGTGGGGGCCCTGCTCAACCAGGTCTCCACGGTGACTCAGCCCACAAGCAGCCCAGGGCGGGTTGTTTCGTGGTCTGTGCTCTGCACAGTGCCTGGGACATAACCACCATCAATAAATGTCTGCCAAGTACATGACGGCATTCACTTTCCAAGGCACGACCAAGGCTACAAGAGAAGTAGCTAAAGAGAAGCCAGTATGTGGATGTTTAGAGAAAGGTCTCTAAGGAAACACCCCAGACTAGAAGCAGTGCTTACCTCTCTGTTAAGAGACTAGGGCAAGTGTAAGAAAAGTTTTGGTTTTGCAATGCATTTTTTTTTCCATTGAGAATGTATACATTTTCTTTCCTGTAACTAAACATAAACTTTGCAAAAGAAAAGTAAGAATGAAACGGATTCTCCCCAGTTTCAGGAGGCTGTCTCTGTGCCTTTAAAATTGCCAGCTTGGGAACTGGCCGGGGACCTAGACCTGGAGGCCAGGGTTCTTACTGGCCTGAGGCTGGAGTCCAAAGGGTTTCAGTCCTGCCTTCAGGAGCGAGTGTGGCACCTGCCCTGGGCAGCCGGCCGTGGAGGAGTGGTGGTGCAGACATCTGCACGGAGGCCCTGTCCTGGCACCACAAGGGCTGGTTGCGCTGAGGCCCTCTGGCCTGACAGTACTGGGGTCTTAGGAGAGGGGGCCCAGAGCTACTTGCTTTCCGGGGTCTGACATGGGACTGGTCACAATATCCCAGTTTTGCTTCTCAGAGCATAAAACTAGTTCTAGTTAGACTTGAGAAATCTCTGGGGAACACAGGAGCAGGGAAGCAGCTTTATTTCTTCAGGAGAGCTAACCAACTTCCTGGAACGGAGCCTAAGGAAGAAGACCCACAATAAGTAATGTACATTCATACTACCATTGCAGATTAACAACAACCTCAGACACTTGGATGACATGTCCTGGAACCACGTGTCCATGTGCATTTTAAATGGAGGCAGCATTCGGTCACCCATCGATGAGCGGAACAACGGTACGCCCGGCTCAGGGCCTCCGCGCAGCGTGTTCGCCCTCTGACCACGCTGCCAGCCACGTACCAGTGTCGGTTCCTTCCCTTTAGGTTAACTGCTATTCAAGTCAGTGCCCAGCCCAAAGGGCACACACACACTTGTGTGTTCTCAGTATGTGTTCTCACACAGAGGCAGCGGGGTAGCGTTAGTGGAACCCAAGCTTCATCGAAACTTCTGACTCACAAAGCTAAATAGGAATTGCTGCTGATTCCTGCAAAATATTGACAGTCTCCACCTTGACATGTGGAAAGTGAAAGGCAAAACTGTCTTCTGTGCTGGAAAATGTATTACTGGATTATATATATATATATATATATATATATATATATATATATATATATATATATATATATATATATTTAGTGCATTTACAGATATCCAGGATTATATCATATGGTGAAATAAACCAACTAGACAGACACTCAAGACGCTCTTGTAGTCTTCCCTGATATTCTGTCAAAACCAGTCAACCTTAGTGTGAGCCCCAAGCTTGTCTCAGGGACAGGCGGCAGGGACATACTGCCTGTCTGGAGGAACTAAGTGATGCTTAACAGCCACTTAAGATCCAGCCTCAAGCCAGGAGATCCAGAGCAGGGCACAGGTAACTGGAGCCACAGCCATGTATAAGCTCCTGCCATCTTGCTCAGTGGTGGAGGGCATGGCCATAGGTCCCTTGAATCTGTTCCCCCCGTCAGTGACAGGAACCACTTAGACACAGCTGGTTGTGCCCCAATAGCCTCCCATGGCCCCACAATTCCTCACCTCCTTCACCAGTCCTAAGGAAACTGGTCTTGGTGTAAGCTTATTCCCAAGCTGTTTTCCTTCTTGCCTCATCTGTGACTACCCTCAGGCACGATTACCTGGGAGAACCTAGCTGCTGTGTTACCCTTTGGAGGCACCTTTGACATAGTCCGACTGAAAGGCTCCACACTGAAGAAGGCCTTCGAGCACAGTGTGCACCGCTATGGCCAGTCCACTGGAGAGTTCCTGCAGGTGGGCGGTAAGTCACCCTCCCAGGTGAGACGGGATTCCTGCTGGTTGGCTTAGCTGCTCCTTCACCAGGACCTCTGTGGTCAGGCTTGTTCGGGGATTCCACGACCCAACACCCATGCATAGTCTTTTAATGGCCATGGACCCCTAGTCCGCTGAAATTAGGTCCGAGGTAAAGTTCCAAGGCCCTGGCAATGAGCAATATTTGCCAAGTCTGATTGGGACACATCCAAAGTATTAACATGGATGATTTCTGGGAGGGGCAGCCTGGGGTGTAGACACATTGGAACACCTGATTCTGGTTCCACTGTGACCTGGGGCAAGTCTTCAACCTCTCTGAATGCAGTGAGAAAGCCTGCCCTGCTCATCTCATGGATTCCAGTGAAAACTAAATAAATTCTTCCCAAATTGCCAAGGACTTCTGAAACACTTTTGTCAATAATTCCACAGTCCAGTGAATTAATCTTTAAGTTAAAATTCTTCTTTGACTCTGAAACCATATTCTGGCCTCTTTTTTTTTTTACTGTAGATTGTGGGCCCCACTTGATGGGTGTGATTGCTTTGTCAAGTCCTCCCGCTGCAAAACACCCCCCTGTGGGGATTGACGGGCTGCAGGAGGTGGTGGGACCCCAGCCTGCTGCCTGTAGGGTAACCCATATATTCTGCATTTTCCCAGGAAAGAGTGAATAGCAGGGAAGTTACATGTTTTGTGAAAGCCACCCAAGCCCGAATTATTACCATTTTGCAGTTTTCTAAATTTTAACAAATGTTATGCACCTCTCTTCTATTTATCATTTTCCAAAGCTGCTGGACCAATTCACTCAGGATTTTTAAAAGATGTGGTTTCTCCCTGTAGAGTCACCCCTTGCCCATTCTGGGACAGAGCCCATTTTCCTCTCAGTGGTTCTCAGACCTCTCAGAGGACTCAAGGATAAACCTAACCAAGAAAGTGGAGTTGCAATGTCACATCACCTCTCTTGCTGAAATTTCACTCAAGCTCAAACTAAATGAAAACAAAGCCTAGTGCCCCGATTCCAAATTTTGGCCAAAATCTCTTAGAAAACAGAAATTTCCCTTTGGATCCAGTGAAAATATACAGACTCATTTCTTTTCTAGGAATTCATGTGGTGTATGATCTTTCCCAAAAGCCCGGGAATAGAGTGGTCAAAATAGAAGTTGTTTGTACCCAGTGTCGAGTGCCCAGTTATGAGCCTCTCAAAATGGATGAGGTATACAAGGTGATCCTCCCAAGTTTCCTTGCCAATGGTGGAGATGGATACCAGATAATAAAAGATGAAGCCTTACAACATGATTCAGGTAAGCACAGCATGACTCCTCTCCAGATCCCAAAAGTACTCAAGAACAACAGAACTGGTCCAAAGAGCTACTCATGATGCCAGGAGGGGTGAAGCCAGAAACCAGATGTTGACCCTGGGGGTCTGACTCCCTCCTCTTTGTTGGAAAACAACAGCATGGCATTGGGGAATATGTGCCCTATCCCTTCCCAGCACACATACCCATCCATCCAAGCCCAGGGGGGAAAAAACATTTTTAAATGAAAAATGTTTTAAAACTCTTTTAAGTACATATAAACATATAAACTCTTTTAAGTACTATTTAAATTTTGAAATACAAGTTTTGCACTTAACAGAAAAAATACACCTCTATAATTTTAGGTTGGATGTGGAAAACTATCATATTAAATCATCTAAACTTTCTTAAAGAACTTTTAGCGTGACTAGGTCAAGGAGTGGATGGGATATGCCCCCCGGTCCCCATTTCAACACAGTGGGTTGGTGGAGCAAGTTATAGGAACTACACTTGACACCAGTCAATATTTTTGGAAGTATTGAGGGTCATTATAGCTCAGCTTCACTTTTAAAAATCCATTTGAGAACCAGCTCATGTTGATAAAAGTCCACTAACAGAATACACTACCACTTCCTCTTCTCCAGGGCAGAAACCAGTGTGCTTACAAGATATATTATATATGCACAGCTTCTCTGAATCACCAGGATAGGACTCAGCCAGCTTCCTCCTCAGCTTTATCATGGTGGACCTACCATCTTAGCTGCATACTCCAAGGAGGGTAGAAAGCAGAGCCAGGGCAAAGGGCACTGGCTGCTTCTTTCCATTCCATGATAGGAGATGGAAGGGGAGGCTTTAATAGTGTCCTCTTTAGCCCCACAGGAGACAGAGGCTGTTGGCTGTACAACACCCAAACCCAGACTGATGGGTGTTGGAGAGAAAGAACTCACACAGAAGGTTGAGGAAGCCTTGGGCTTAAGAGTCCTCAACCCTGGCTATACATTAAAATCACTAGGGGAGCATTTTAAATTAAATACCAGTACCTTGGCCCCAACTCTTAAGAGATTCTAATTTAATTGTGTTGGGGCAAAATTCTCTTCCAGTGATTCTAATGTATACCCAAGGGTGAGAACCACTGCAGAGGAGTTCTTTTTTAAGTATTAGAATGATATTTTACTATTGAGATAATAATTGATATACATTAGTTTCAAGTGTACAACATAATGATTCAATATTTGTATACATTGTGAAATGATCACTACAATAAGTCTACTTAACATCCATCACCTTACAGTTTTTCTTGTGATGAAGACTTTTAAAATCTGCTCTCGGGGGAATGATCCAAGATGACAGAGTAGATACACTCTGTGCTTTCCTCATCCCATAAACACATCCAAATTACAACTAAATTATACAACAATCAACCTGGAGAACCATCTGAAGTCTAGCTAAACGGAAGTTTTATAACTAAGGATATAAAGAAGAAGCCATGACGAGACTGGTAGGAGGGGCAAAGATACAAAACAGGCTGGCCCCAAACATCCATGTAGCAGATGAAAATTGGGAGGGATATCTCAGCCAGAGGTTCCCCATGGAGGAGCAAGGCTTCATACCAGGCTTCCCACCCAGGAGTACTGGGTACTGGTGCTGGGAAAGGAGTCCCAACATCTGGCTGTGAAAAACAGTGAGGATTCCAACCTCTGGGTGGGACAGAAGGCTGCGGGAAACCCAGGCGCCTCTTATTAAACGGCTCATGCACAGATTCACTCACAGGCTCCAGAGAAGGAACAGTGACTCGGGGAGCTTCAGAGGCATATGGGGGGTAGACAGGTGTGTGGCATCGAGGAATGGCATGAAGGACAGTCAGCAATTTCCTCGTGTAGGATTCTCCTCCTGTGCAGCCAGCAGTCAGGTGCCATCTTTCCTGTGTTGAGCCCTCCCCCATGCTTACAGCCAAATCTGAATCTGATTCGCCTGGTGAGCTCTGCTGCTCCTCCCAGCTAACTCACTGGTACCCCACCACACCCAACTCCATACCGCACAAGGCTTTATCTGTGGCTGAACCTTACTGGAGCCGACATCCAGCAGCAGGTGGCAGCAGGCCTCGGTGTGTCTGGGAGCTACCCCAGACCCTGTACCAGTGGCAGCCATCCTCGGTTCCCAGCATGGCCTCTCCCACATGCCTCCAGGTCCAGCACAGGCAGCAACCAACTGTGGATCACTTTGTAGCTCCTACCAGGTAGCCCTGACTAGTCACAGGCAGTGGCTGTCCTGGGCCTGCACCAGAGTCCCTTCCAAAAGGTCCCAGAACCAACATACTTGGAGGTTGGCTACAGACCACAGCAGAGCAGTGCTCAGTTAGCCCCACAAGTTAGAATACCCGAAGGGTGGTCTGAACAAATACCAGAGCCTGCTGGGGTGACTCTCATTCTGTGTGGTGGGACCCTAAGCACAGCAGCCCATAAGCTGTGGATGAGGCCAGTCAACCTGATGATCAATCCCACTCATTAATGGCCAACAGCAATCAAGGCTCAAATATTACAGGAGGGCACACACGAACCACACAATGGACACTCCTGAAGTACCCGGCTCAGGTGACCAGGGAGAATGTGCCAGGGCACCTACTACATAAGGCACGTGGCAAGAGATGTAGTAGATCAATCTAACACAGAGAAACAAAGAAAGATGCAGCCAAAATGAAGAAACAAAGAAATGCATCCCAAATGAAAGAACAGGAGAAAAATCCAGAAAAAGAACTAAACAACAGGGAGGCAAGCAACTTACCAAAGACAGAGTTCCAAACACTAGTTATAAGGATGCTCAAGGAACTCAGTAAGAACTTCAACAAAGAGATAGCAAGCAAACAAACAAACAAACACAAACAAAAAAGACAGAATGAACCAGTCAGAAGTGAAGAATACAATAAATGAAATGAAGAATGCACTAGAAGGAATCACCAACAGACTAAATGAAGCAGAGGACTGAATCAATGATTTGGAAGACAAGGTAGCAGAAAACAACCAATCAGAATAGCAAAAGAAAAAAAAAGAATCCAAAACAATGAGGAGAGTTTAAGGGGCCTCTGGGACAATATCAAGTGTACCAACATTTTCATCATAGGGGTAGCAGAAGGAGAAGAGAGAGAGCAGGTTATTGAAAACCTATTTGAAGAAATGATCACTGAAAACTTCCCTAAACTGGCAAAGGAAATAGACATACCAGGAAGCACAGAGTCCCAAACAAGATTAATCCAAACACGCCCACACCAAGACAGATTATATTTAAAATGGCAACAGTTAAAGACAAAGAGAGAATCCTAAAAGCAGGAAGAGAAAGGCAAATAGTAACTTATAAGGGAGCTCCCATGAGACTGTCAGCTGATTCTTCACCAGAAACTTTGCAGGCCAGAAGGGATTAGCAAAAAATATTCAACATGATGAAAAGCAATGATCTACAACCAAGACTACTCTCTCTACCCAGCAAGGCTATCATTTAAAATCAAAGGACAGATAAAGAGCTTCCCAGACAAAAAAAAGCTAAAGGAGTTCATCATCACCAAACCAGTATTACAGAGAATGTTAGAGGGCCTTCTTTAAGATGAAAAAGAAATCGAAATTATGAATAATGAAATGGCAATAGCTACATATCTATCAACAATTACTTTCAATATAAATGGATTAAATGCTTCAATCAAAAACATAGTGTGGCTGAATGAATAAGAAAACAAAACCCTTACATGTGCTCTCTACAAGAGACTCACTTCCGATTGAAAGACACACACAAACTAAAGGGATGGAAAAAGATATGTCATGAAAATGGAAATGGAAAAACACACAAAAAAGCTGGAGTAGCAATACTTATACCAGACAAAATGGACTTTAAAACAAAGACTATAACAAAAGACAAAGAAGGACCCAGTAATCGCACTTCTGGGTATTTATCCAAAGAAACCTAAAATGCTACTTCAAGGGGACATGTGCATCCATTTGTTCATTGCAGCGTTGTTTACAATGGCCAAGATGTGGAGACAACCTGGGTGTCCATCGATGAAAGAATGGATAAAGAGGAGGTGGTACATATATACAATGGACTACTTCTCAGCCATGGAAGGGAATGGGTTCTTGCCATCTGCAGAGGCATGGATGGACCTGAAGGATATTGTGCTGGGTGAAGTATGTCAGCCAGAGAAAGACAGATACAACGTGATTTCACTTATATGTGGAATCTGAAGAACAAAATAAACAAACAAACAAAACAGAAACACAGTCATATACACAAAGAACATTTTGATGGTTGCCAGATGGGAGGAGGGTTGAGAGGGTGGGTGAAAAGTTGGAAGGGATTAAGAAGTACAAATTGGTTGTTACAAAGTAGTCAAGGGAATGTAGGGCATAGCAGAAGAAATATAATCAATAATATGGTAGTAAATCTAGTGTCACATGGGTACTAGGTTTATCGGGGTGAAAGATAGGAGGGGGTTGGGGAACAGGGTGAAAAAGGTGAAGTACAAATTGGTAGTTACATATAATCATGAGGATGTTCAGCATAGAGAATATAGTCATAATATGGTAATAGCTATATATAGTGCCAGGTGAGTACTAGACTAGTCAGGGGAGGGAAATAAGAGGTTCAGATTTCCAGGTATAAAACAAGTCATGGGGATGTAATGTACAACATGGGGAATATAGTCAATACCATTGTGATAGCATGGTACAGTGTCAGATGGTTGCTGGACTTATCATGATCACTTCCTTAGGTATATAAATGTTGAACAACTATGGTGGTTCAACATTTGTTGTTGAAGCTAATACAATATTGTGTGTTAGCTATAGTTTTTAATAAAAATATTTAAAAAAAATAAAAAATGGGAAGAAAAATCTACTCATAGCAACTCACAAATATACAACACTATATAGTAAGTAGAATAACAACTGTATTCGCCATGCTATACATTACATCCCCAGGACTTCTTTATTTTATATTGGAAGCTTATACCTGTTGATCCCCTTCACCCATTTCTCCCATCCCTCACCCCTGTGCCTCTGGTAACCACCAACCTGTTCTCTGTATCTATTAGGTTGGTTTTGTTGTTGTTGAATTCTACATATAAATGAAACCATACTGTATCTCTCTTTTTTGACTTATTTCACTTTGCATAATGCCCTCAAGATCCACCTGTGTTTTCCCAAATGGCAAGATTTCATTGTTTTTATGGCTGAATAGTATTCCTGTGTATGTGTATATACCACAATTTCTTTATCCATTTATCCATTGATGGACATGTAGGTTGCTTCCTTATGTTGGCTACTGAAAATGCTGCAATGTACATGGGGGTGCATATTTTTCTGACTTAAGTGTTTTCATTTTCTTTGGATAAATACCCAGAAGTGGAATTGCTGGATTATATATTAGCTCTATTTTTAATTTTTTGAAGAACCTCCATACTATTTTCCACAGTGGCTGTACCACTTTATATTCCCACCAACAATGCACAAGGGTTCTCTTTCCTCCACATCCTCACCAACACTTGTTATTTCTTTTCTTTTTGATGACAGCAATTCTAACATATGTGAGGTGATGTCTCGCTGTGGTTGTTTATTTGCATTTCATGATTAGTGATGTTGAGCGTCTTTTCTTTTGTCTGTTCGCCATCTGTATGTCTTCTTTGAATAAATGTCTATTCAGATCTTCTGCCCATTTTTAATTGTTTTTTTTCTGAGTTGTATGAATTCTTTATCTATTTTGAATATTAACCCCTTATCAGATATATGATTTGTAGAGTGGTATTTTTAAAATAAAGTTGTCAGGTCCCTATGGGTTTGTTGTAGTAGCTACAGGCAATTAGTATTTCTTTATCAGCTCTCCTCTTTTCTAGAAATGAAGTCTCCATTGTCTTTCCAGCAATTATGTGAAAATGATTCTGGAGCAGGCAAGCAAAAGAAAGCCACTGTTATGTCTCAAGTAATTGTTCTTGATCCACTTCCCTAATGCCCTTGTTCTGGAGTGGTTTCAAGGCAATGATGTCAACAACCTTTTTTTTGAGTCATCTCAGAGCCGAGACCCCAATTACCTACTATTGAACCCCAGGCACATTTTACACCTATAACACGAAAAAAGAACCAAGTTCTTTGCACTTATGATCACCACTGTTCTTATCTTCTGTGACACTTTATCTCTGTTTATGAAAGGAATATCTTCCTTTTTATAATTACAAAGGACTTTAGAGAAATACATTTGGTTTTCTTCTCTCTTACTGCTGATACTTTTTCTGTAATTAAAATAATGTCTTTATTTTTCTAGGTGACGAAGATATCAACGTGGTTTCTCAATACATTTCAAAATTGAAAGTAATTTATACAGGAATTGAAGGTCGGATCATGTTTTCTGCAGGAAGTCATTGCCATGGAAGTTTTTCGCTAATATTTCTCTCATTTTTGGCAATTATCATTGTTTTATACCAATAGCCAAAAACTCTCTTTGCCATTAATGTGTGGAACTGCATTTTTTCTCAAATGAGATTCAAGCCTGCCTTTGAGGAACTGGCTTTGTAAGGGCACAGACTGTCCTAAAAGGCTCCGAGAAGCTGAGCTTAGAGGGTTGTAAATGAAGACAGTGACAAGATCACTCAGGATCAACTTAGTGAACACACAGGAAGAAAATTTAAAAGGAGCCCTATGAGGGGAAGGCCAACCATCTTTAGTTTACATATGCAAATTTTAATAAAATTTTGTGAACAATTTTAAACCATAGAAATCATTTTTCTCCTTTATATCCATTCTAATCCACCAAACTACTCATGTTTACATAGAATGTTATTATTTACAAGGGAGTTTTAAGCACATTATCTTACTTGCTGCTCATCACTTTCTTTGGTGAGCAAGACAGGTGTTGTTTTTCCCATGTGACAGATGAGGAGACTAAAGCTCAGAAAGGGCTGACTTGTTTAAGGCCACACAGCTAAAAGTTACAGATCCAAGATTTGGACCTAGGTCTTCTGACCTCAAGTCCGGTGCTCTTTGAACTCTATCCAGTTGCCGTTCAGAAAGATACTTGAGGGTCTCTGCAATAGCCCCAAGCTCATAGAGGACAAATCTCTGTTTTTCTGTATTTTTTTGTTTTGTTTTGTTTTTTCCTTTTCAGCTCCTGCTGTTGTAGTAAATTTAATGGACTACACACAGGGCAGCATTCTCTCTTGCACCACCCATGTGCCTCTGATGAGTCAGGTAATAGGAAAGGCCAGAGACTGCAAGTCAAAGGGCAGGAAGAAAGGGAAGAAGAGGGCACCGAGGGTTGATTTACATTATAGAAGAGAAAGAGCTAAAGGACATTTAGATTTGTTAAACATATGCGTGCTAAGGAGTAACAGCACAGTGCCTGACTTGTGGTATTAGCTGTTAATAATTTTATGAGATTCCGTCAGTTCTGCCTCTATGCTCTTTCCTCCCTTCTTCCTAATGTGAAGATGTCATGAGAAGAGAACCTTCTCAGACAAGATGAATTCAAAACCTGCACCTGTCCCTCCCAGCGTGTACCAGCACTGTACTTATTCTAGTCGCACCACACACACACACTCACCTCCCCCACTTAAGGGAAACCTAGAGGGGAGACAAGGGTGTTTTAAAAATGATATACAACAGAATTTTGAAGTCCTCTTTGCCACCAAATCTGAATAATCAGCCTTAAGTCATTCTCAAGTACAGATATGAGAACTCCTTCCGGGTGGCCCCTCTGAGTGGGGTGCTCAGGGAATACTCAGACTGATGAGAGGATTTATGCCCAAAGAACAAACACTTGCTTAAGGTGGTGATGGGACCATGTGAACCTTCTCAGCGTTGCATAAATGATCCAACAAGAAATGGGAAATTTCACTTTAAAAAACCGTGAGCAAACAGCAGCTAGAGGTTTGGAGAGGGTGTATGTTGGTTTCTTAATGTTTATAAATATTAAGTACTCGATACAAAATATACTTTTAAATTTCATAACCTCTGTATAAAGGCTGTTACAGTAAAATAATTCCCTCAGTTGAATGAATATACAGATTAACTATAAATAAACAAATGTCAATAAGCTTGTAAGGAAAATTAGAGAAAGGTGCATTTGGGTATATTTTTTATGCTCGGCCTAGTAAACTAGGAAAAATCCTATTGGAGAACAACTTTTTAAATAGTTTTGTAAGTTTTCTAAATATGTATGCATGTATTATGCAGTGGTTTAAGAAATGACCTCAAACACTTTGCAATTGTAGATTCCAAGCAATAAAACTGAAGATATGCTCTTTGTCTTTGGTAGTTATTCCTTCTTTCAAGTAATTACCTATAACCCAAGATAATATGACTGAAGGAAAACTGACAGTTAATCACTGACACCGTTTCCCTTGATCATAAGCTGCTTGCCATCGGATAACCCTCCCTATCCTCCTTCTCACCCAAAAAATGAAAAGAAAAATGAACGTAATTTTCAGATAGGCAAGAAGACTAAATAAAGAATATTTTAAGTAATGCTACTAAGTTTTCTGGCTTTCACGTACAGGATCTAACGTAGAAACTGTTTTGAGGCCTATAATGGTTTCCTAAAAATAAAAATTGTCCACATTAGAGAGTGTTGAGGATTTTAATGAATTTATCTGAACTGGATGTGCATCTCAGAATCTTCTTCAAGCATACAGATGACACAATAGACCTTGATCAATCAGATACCTTAAATACATCGGGTCGCAGAGCCGCCTTCAGCAGTTTGTAACGAACCGTAAGCTGGGTTCCTTAGAAGAAAGTTTCGGTTGCTAATAGCTGTCCATTAGAAAACAGTTGCTCCCCCAGGGAGTATGTAGTCTCGTGGATGTATGGCTGGGCTTGCCAAAATAAGGAAAGGTCCCTTATTAATTTCATGGGGCTGCTGTAATAAAGTGCCACAAACTGGGTGGCTTAAATTACTGAAATTTGTCACATCACAGTTCTGGAGGCTCAAAGTCTGAGATGAAGTTGGCAAGGTTGGTTCCTTCTGAGGGCTTGAGGGAGAATCTCTTGCAGGCCCCTTTTCGAGCTTCTAGTAGCCTCAGGCACTCCTTGTCTGATAGATGATGTTCTCACCATGTTTTTACATATCCTTTTCCTTCTGTACATGTCTGTCTCTGTGTCTAAATTTCCTCTTTTTATAAGCACACAGTCATAAAGGATTAGGCCCACTCTAATGATTTCATTGTAGTCATCTGCAAAATCCCGATTTCCAAATAAGGTTACAGTTACAGGTACTAGGGTTTAAGACTAAAGTCCTGCCACAGGACCTCAACATATTTTCAGGGGACACAATTCCACCTGTGATAGTCCCTGGAGTGATCAGCTTGGCAGCCCCAAGGCAATCAGCAGCTGTGTCCTATATTATTCTGCATGTGAAAGGTTATAATGTAATTTTTATGCTGATAAAATAGGATATATTTTAGAAGTTATCTGGCTCAACTACAGCAAAGTCAAAAGGAACCAGTTTTCCTATCTAATGCAGTCAAAAGGAGATGCTTTAAACTTTCATAACAAATTGGGAGATCTCAAAATCTCTAGTTAGTAGTACTGAGACCTCTAAGAACCAAATGAAATACTTCATGAAAACATAATAAGCTAGTTAGGGTATGAAAACAATTTAACTCTGATCTATGACAAAAATGGCTGGCATATTAAAAGCAACAATGGAAATTACAGGCTCATTTATGGGGATCCTTGGTTACAAAAAAAAAAAAAAAATGTCCATAAGCACAGACATATCAGAAGGATATTAGCTACTTCCCAGATCATCAAGAAGCATGAAAAGTCAAGCCTAGAAAATGGAGAACAAGCAAGGAAGGTGGGACATGGCTTAAATTCAGGCACAGGAACAGTCTCAATACACCACCCAGTGCTGCTGGGTTCCCCTCCACTGCAGCTACATCCACAAGGGCCTTGCCTGCCCTACCGCCTTCATTCAGAAGGGAGCATCTAACGCACTGAGCCCAAATTGCTTTTCATAAAGATGAACAGCTGAGTGAGGATTTAACTCCACCCTGTTGGCTTCCACAGTGAAAATCAATGCCTTCTCTCCCAATTACCTTGGAATTCCTCCGGATAAAGATGATCCAATTCTGGACAATCAAAAATGAGAAATGACCCCTATGAACACTCTGAAAATTTTCCAGTACAACGAATATATATGAAATATGTTAAAAACAAAAACACTACCTTCTAAGTCTGTCTTGAAAACTATACTGAGCTCTTTACTCTCTCTCCAACAATGTTCATTCACGTGTATGATATCCAGATGTTTATCCAGATATCTATATGTATGATATCCAAAAACACCATAAAAGTAAACATTACAACCTATCTTTGGTAAGACAATCATTAAATAATTTGTAAGTGGATTAGTAATGTAATCATCCCCTAAGATATGTTATTACGTTATAAAGAAAAATAAATACGGCTAATCAAATTTCTAATTGAGCTTGAAGTTTTCAATTTGATGTTGATTGTTTTTCCAGCGCTATAGTCTACAGATGAAGTAAGGAAATCTATTTAAAGAACAAACATAAGTTTTATTTTACTGGTAAAATCACAATATATTAACTTTATATGTTAACATCAATACAAATAGTGTTTGGGAAAATTTCACTAACTTATCATGGAGTAAAACTAATTTTGTGATCCTAACTTTTTGCCATAACCAAGAAACGCTTATAGCATTTTTCCTGCTATCTACAGCACAGATGTATTATTACTCTACTCAAGTTCTCTTCCTGTTGCCTTGCTTTATTCCTTACTGAATATCTACCTTTGGGTAAAAGGGAAAAGAAAAAATGAAACTATAAAACCAGAGATCTTAGACACTACTGTAGTGTAAATCATAATGAACAAACTAGCAATGTAACCTCAGTAATGACTGTTCCCTAGAACTACACCACAGATTAAGTAGGCGGCTGGCTCCTTGAATGTCTGATCACGGCTTAACTCTAGCCGTCCCTATCTCATTCAGGAAAGCCCACAGCAATGGAAGTGAATGAGAGTAGCATTACAAGGCTAACATGGAAGCCAATATCATTCACACTTGAAATATAATGAGAAAAATAAATCACACAGAAACTGCAGTACTTAGATTCTATTCAGTGTAATAAATTACTACTCATCCCCTTCAAAATTAATCAAGGGACACCAGTGCACTCAATACCAGAACCGAGACAACTGCTAATCTCCACTAGATACCAGCCATAAGCTTAACGGCAGAGGTACCTAACAGTGGGAGAAGAATACATAACAATTAGAAATACTAGTGAATTGTAAAATCAGCACAAATTCGCACCATTTATAAAAGATCGTTAATCTATTTATTATAAGACCACATGACTATCTTAAAACTTTTCATCAACACAGAAAACTAAAACAGTAACTTTGAGCATGTGGTGCAATTCAACAGACTGCAATGCTATTTGCTATAGGCCATTCTCTATCTTTTGGTGCTCAGCCAACCTGCCACCCTAAAATTATTTGTAGCCGTCAGTGTCCACTCAGCTACATCTATTATGTACTTAACTTCTTATAATTATTCAGTATTTTGGCCACATTCAGTATAAATTTTCTTATTTTTGTGGTTATTTGAAAAAAAACACACCACATCAACATCTATCTTTGTGCTCTCTTGTAACTTCTCAGCAGTTACCCTGTTATTATACAATAGCCCCTCCCCTTTCTTTCCAACATCCTTCTCTACTTCCTCCTTCTCTTAAAACATCTATTCATCTGATTTGAAAGTCTGGGAGTTTCAGCCTGAGTCACCAGTGTCCCAAGGTTAGCTGACATGATCTTCTTACCTGCAGCACTGGTTCGGATCATGGACAGAGGTATGAGCCTGGTCTTCAACACTTCTTTCATTCTGGCAACAGAAAGTGAGGGACCTAGATCACAGGCCACATCCCTGCCTCTTAACACCCTTCGTGCACATGCCACCTCAACTCACCTCACCACCCCCACAAACAAGTCTCTTTGGACTGATCACCTTCTAAGTGCCAGGTGGTGCTGGGCTACACATAGGTGATACAGGGATGAATAAGGCACATCCCTGCAGTTATAGACTGTTCACCGCTGAGTGGAAGAGACAGAAAAAGTTAACATCTAAAAAACTCCTGGAAAAAGCCTGCACTCTCTGGGAGACGCTACCTCTCCTATCCTCGGTAGTTCTGGTTGGACTGCTCATTACAGAACCAATCTCCTAGCCCTAGGTGGCAGCACGTGACCGAGGCCTCACAACTATGACGTCTGATCTTTTTGGTCTGGTATTGGCCGAAGGATAGGCATGTGACCTACGCCAAGACAGTAAGAATCCTGCCACAAGCTTTTATACACGTAGAGACAAGCTCCTGTTTTTACCACTCTGCATCATCCTGTGATTCCACAGCTGCTTGTAACTATCTTCCCCCACATGAAGCCATCTGCAAGAATGACAGCAAACAAGACAGAAGCTGAGACAAAAAATGGACACAGAGAGTCCTAATACTATTCAAGTGCCAGGTAAGTCATACTGAGCACAACTCCATTAATGCCTTTCCATGGTTGGCTTACATGAACAAATACGTTAACTTCTCTTGGCTTTTTTGTAAAGCAAAATTGAGTTCTGTCACTTACAATAAAGAGCTTAAACCAGCCCAGACAAGGAGAAAATGTCAAAAAGTTTCCTTGAGCATATGCGTGTGTGGAGATGAGGGGGGAGGCAGTTAAATAGAATAGTCCAGACATTAAGTAACATATGTAAAATCCCTCAGGTAAAATTATGCGGTTTTCATTCTAGTACTACTAATACGGATTTAACAACTTTAGAAAATTATCTAAAACACATTTCCTTATAAAGAAATTTCGATGTTACCCATTCTTTTCAGACTTTTGACTCACTTTTTAAAAATTCAAAGTCACCCAAGAAAATAACTTGGCAATCCTTCCCTATTTGTGAGAGTTCCTGGGAATGGCTTACGTGTCCCGGTTTCTTGCACATTGCTCTAAGCTGCTCCAGGCTTCGCCACAATTTCTTCAGGTAGCCTCACTATCAACTCTCCATGCTATACCAGTTTTCTCCATTTGGATTGTCCCAAAAGATGGATATGGTACTGCCTTCGCTCCCCAAAGCAGCTAGCATAAAGCTGTAGTGTTAAAAGAAAGCTTTACTAAGTGGGAATAATTGGAGGAAGTCACGATGAAAAAGAAAACTTATAACTCAATCTGAGATATCAATGCTCCTAAAAAGCACTGGCCACGCCCATCACATGAAGTCCCTTTCGGGGTTCCTCCTCAGCTCCCTTACCGTGAAGCAATGGAGAGCCCCAGGGTACAGCACTTAGACTGCTTTGCTTTTCTATTTATACTTCATCTCTTGATGGTCTCATCCAGTTTCATTACTTTACATCTGGATGCTGGTGATTCCCAAATTTATATCTCCAGCCTGGATCTCTCCCCTGGGCTCCAGACTCATAAACACAATTCCCTACTTATCATCCCTAGTTGGGATGACTTATAAGCATTCAAACTTGACACTCCCAAAAATGAATTCCTGATCTCTTCGCAAAACGTGTGCCACTCACCATTTCCCTCATTTCATTTAATAGACCCTTCAGGTCGAACCTTGGGGTCATCCTTGGTTGCTCCCTTTTACTCAAACTCACAAGCTATCCATTGGTAAATCCTGTAGCCTAAAAAAAGACTGCAACTTCTCAACAACTCCACAAGTACTACCCTGATTCAACTCACTGCCATTGCACCTGAATTACTTCAACAGACACCTAAATGAATTCCTTGTCTCCACTTTTGCTCCATTTTAGTCTATTTTCAATACAGCAACCACTGTGATTCTATTATAATAAAAGCAAGAGCATGTTGCTCACCTGCTCAAAATCTTTCCATTACACTCTAAGTAAAAGCAATAGTTGTCACTTTTAAAAGTGACAGTTGCCCTCTGAGATCTGGTTTCCCACTACTTCTCTGACATTACCTCCCCTCACTCACCACATGTGGCACCATCAATCTCCTTGTGTTATTCTTCCTACAAAACAGGCAGACTCCCATTCAACCCCTGCACTTGCTATTTCTCTACTTGGAACATGGACCCTCAAATATCTGCATGGATTGATTTCTCATCTCCTTTAGATCTTTTCTTCAGTGTCCCAAACCACACTATTTAAAACTGTAACCCTCCATCCCTACTACTCTGTTTCCTGTCTCAGTTTACTTTTCTTCTGAGCACTTATTACTTTCTAACAGTATTTCCTTACTTATGTTATTGTCTGTCTCCCTCAGTTTGAATGTTGGCTTATAAATGCACAACTACATCCCTAGCATCTGACTGTCACACAGTGAGTGCTCAATACACACTTGTTGAATAAATTGAATCAACTATTCATAATTCCTTCTCCTGTACCTCTCTGCCACCCTCGTCACTCAGTCTGAAAGCCACAGTCCTTTCCTCCGACATTACCTCCTCCAGAGAAAATAATCAAGAAAGTAATTTCTCTACCTAAAAAAAAACTCTTTTCATTAAGCAAAGCAGTTTGATTCTTCTTCTAACCCTTCTAAAACCAAAAGGCCAATTAAGTCTTCCACAAGGATAGCTGCCTTTCTCCAAAGATTACATTTTGTAGCCTCCTTCTCCTGCTCCCTAATAGGAAGGAATTTTTCTAACAGCATCCCTTCCCTCGCTTTTGTTCTACATCAGAGATTAGCAAACTATAACCTGAGAATCAAATCCTGCCTGCCACTGCTTTATATAAATAAGGTTTTATTGGAATACAGCCACATCCATTACCTGGCATGAAATAATATTTTAATATAGTTTGATAGAAAAAAATCATAAATATCAAATTAACAAAAAATAGTGAAATGAAAACTACTTTTCACTGCATTTAACAATCTTCTAGGGGCCTGTAGGCCTCAGGTTAAATGTGTCTCCTCTGTGTTTCTAGCACTGTTGAAGAGATGACTGGATATGTAACACAGAGCATACTCTGAAACGGAGGTACAGTATACTGCACCAGCAAGACTTACTCGTTTGCTCCCTCATTCACTCATTTTTAGTCTAATGCTGACTATATGTGAAATTTCAGCTTGTACCGTGTTTCCTCGAAAATAAGACCTATCTGGACAATCAGCTCCAGTGCATCTTTTGGAGCAAAAATTAATATAAGACCCGGTCTTATAGTATGTTATATAAGACCGGGTCTTATACTAACTTTTCCTCCAAAAGACGCATTAGAGCTGATTGTCCGGATAGTTCTTATTTTCGGGGAAACATCTATCATTATACAATCTGTTAAGAAGTCTGCAAAACAGACTTTTATATTTCTATTGTAAAATCTATTGGTTCTTAGTAAATGATAATTTAAGTGCTTGCTTTCAACCATTTCTCAACATTTTCTGATATCTATAACTAAATGATTATACTTACAAACAATCTCAGACTGTCCTTTATAAATTTCAAAGTGCCTTATCTCTTTAATTTCATTTTATCCCCCAAGCGGAAACACTGATAGTTGTTTCCATAAACACATTTCAAAATGTGACGTACATGCAGTAGACGACACACATAAAGATGGACAGAAAGGAATGTGCAAAGGAAAATATTTGAAATACACTAGGGGAACATACTTTTTATGTATGTTCAGAGTGTGACTACTTTTGGAAATAAAAGCTCTTTTCATGGGGCAATATTGACAAGAACATGAAGACTAGAGAGACAGATCTAAGTTTTAATTCTAACTTCAACACTCTCTCTGGCTTCAATATCCTTTCCAATAAAACAGGAATAATACCATCTCACTGTTATTGTGATGGATGATGAAATGTGATAATGTATATGAAATGCCTGGCATCTAGTTCCTTTCCCTTTATAATGTGAATGATTAATTTTATATGTGTAGATTTTTGTACATCGCATTTTCTTTAAATAGAACTCACCAACTGCTATGGATTGAACTGTGTCCTCCTAAAATTCTTATGTTAAAACCTGGGTGGTGAACACACAATGTGATTTATGGATGATGTGATACAGAATTGCACACCTGAAATCTATGTAATTTTACTAACAATTGTCACCCCAATAAATTAAAAATAAATTAAAAAAAAAAAAAAAAAACCTCAAACCCCAACATTGCTTTATCTAGAGATGGGGCCTTTAGAAAGTAAAGTTAAATGAGGTCATAAGGGTGGGGCCCTAATCCAATAGGATTGGTGGCTTTATAAGAAGAGAGAAATCTTTTTCTTTCTCTTCCCCCATTCTGGCACACAGAGGTCATGTAAGCACACAGTGAGATGGTGGCATCTGTGAACCAAGGGAAGAGGCCTCAGAATAAAACTTACCTCACTGGCACCCTGACCTTGGACTTCCCCTTCTCCAGAACTGTGAAAATAAATTTCTGTTATTTAAGCCACCAGTCTATGGTATTTTGTAATGGCAGCCCAAGCAACTTTTTTCTCATCTAAATAAACAGAATACCACAATTTATAAAAGAACAGGTGAGGATATCATAAAAGGGGCTGTAAAATATTTTATTTTTCCAGTTCATCATGACATTTGAAATAATAATGTTCAAAATGCATGGATTTAAATATGAAGAGAGCCTGATTAATCTTCTACTTGTTTCTGAGAAATTAGTAAATGTTTAAGGCTTGGTATTAAAGAACTGATTCTCAGAAACTCATACATGTTATAGAATTTTCAAGTAATTAAAAATATAATAGAACTACTGATAAAAATGTTTCAAAAATTTACAACACATAATGACCATCTTTTTAAACCTTGGAAAAATATAAGTGAATAATATCATTAAATGGTTTAGCTTTCCAAATTATATTTAGAGCTCCCACAATACCCAACTTAGTACCTAATACATGGCTGAAACTTAATAAATATATTCTGAATGAATACTACAACCAGTAACCAAACACAAAATGCTCAATCCTGAAAGACAACTTAGTTTCAAAGAGAAAAGCATAGAATGAGAAAGAATTGTGAGTAGAATTCTAAACATTGATTCTTTAAAAATAATCATTTAAATTAACTTTCCTTGAGGAATGCAGTTAATTCCATATTTTTCTTTTGGAGAGACAACTGACAACATAAACCAAACATCTACATGACTAAATTGCTTACATAATTTGGAAAATGGTTATATACATTCAGTGAAATGTAGTTGCAACCATACAATCACAAATATCTGTAAGTACTCAGTTTTCACACCTAAAAGGGCTATATATAACCTGTCAGTCATCCAGCAAGAGGAAGGAGAAGTCCCTGTTTGTTCTCAAAAATTCATAAAGGATGTCTTCTTTATAGACAGTTAACTATGTAGAAAATGAAGAAAAAAGGGAAAAATAAACCTACTAAAATGCATTAACTCTAAATAAGAAAGCAAATCAGATCTACTCTGTTTAGTGTTTTTCCACACTAAACATAATTATTTTCAAGGTGATACAATACAAAGATTATTGGTCTTACCTGTTTGTCTTAAGGAGATTATGAATTATCTCTTTAAAAAATGGCAATAACAAGGGATGTATGTTCTAATAAAATTTGAATAACAGGTGTAAAATGAAAGGCTATGAAACCCAGTCACTTTTAATCATTATTATGTTTATGTTAGTCTTTATTAAAACAAAAAAAAAATCAAAATTCCAGACATTGAATTACATGATATATACAAGAATATACAAAGGTAAAAGAAAAAACAGTACGTATCTACTAAGCTAGCACAGCAGAAATTTCAACTGGTTATTCTATCCCAAATCCAAATGTTTACATCCAAGACGTCACAGAGGTAACTTCTTTTTGTACCTAAAGTAAAAATAAATCTATTTAATAGAAGACAATAAAATAGGGTTCATTTGTGAATTACCTAACAGTTCCATAGTTCCAGAGTATTAAAATTCTAACCTAAGACATATACATATAAATTATATATATGTGTGTGTGTATATATATATATATATACACACATACATACATACATATATATGTGTATATATATATATATATATATATATATATACAAATTAAACCATTAAACCAAAAAAAATTAGCTGGCATATGCCACAGGTAATATTTATGTTTTAGAGATGAGAAAAATGGGAAGGTATAGTGACAGATTTTACAAAATCTCAAACAGAGAACTGAAGTTTTCCTGGTACTTGAACATAAAATGTCCGTAACTGCCACCCTGTTTCAATATACATATAGTATTACTATAATTTGAAAGCTTATAATTAATAGGTAAACAGTCCAAACCTGAAATCTTCTATGAAACACATTTCATTGCTATACCACAACCATGAAGAGTAGTTATTTCATCTGACCAAAAAATAGTCAAAAATAGTAGTGAAAAAATAAAAACAGTAAAAAATAATGACAAATTTTTGCTCAAACCTCAAAACCTCAAAATTCAATATAATAATAATATTAGCGTCCTCCAATACCAATTCATTTTGTGCTCTGGAGTTCATATAAGCTCAGCTGCTCCAGAAATACTCAAGTCTGACAGGTAGCATTCAGTGTTACAGATTACAGCCTGAAGAGTGTGGCGCATTCTAGTGCCATGACTTAATCTCACACCTTCTTCTGGAAAGATTCTACGGGGTATAATGACCCTTTCTGCTTGGAAGTAGGAAAGGATGAAGTCAAGGCAGTTCCTGACCCCAAATCCACTCTATGTTTGAGCATGTTAAATAAAGAAAATAGAAAGAGCCATTTGTTAAGGTTGCTCATTTTTTAAAAGAATCAGTCACAAGGATTTCCTTAGTTTTTGTGTCCCTATTAAAATAAATGTCAGCATACCATTAAAAACAAAGAATAAAATTGCTGTTTTTCAGTTACCTTATTGAGCTCTGGAAACAGTTCTTGTATCACAATGTCCAATAAAACGTAAGTCAGCTAAAGAACCAAAACAAAAATTTTTTTTAAGACATTAGACAAAACAAGCCATAAAAATGATAAACACAAAATTCAGGACTTTGGTTACTTCTAAATGGGAAGGCAGGGAATAGAACTGACACTATAAAACAAGCACAAAAGTAGCTTCAATAGCAGCAATAATGTTGTTCTTAAAATTAGTGTTAGATACATGTGTTCACATGTGGACATTTTATTATTATCAAGCCTCATAATTCATTTTGTGTTAGACATTTTATAAGTAACAAAAATTTAAAAGAAATAAACAGAATACAAAATTGTAACTGTATTACAACCTCAACAGACTATGTAGACTCTAAACATAAAAATGTTAACTATTGTTATCTTATGTAAGCTGAATGATACAATTGTCGAGTTTTGAATCTACTTTATTTCATGAATTTTCTGTCTTTTCCAAATTTTCTATAATGAATATGTTTATTTTAAATCAAAACAATGTTATAAAGAAAGAAAGGTAATCAGCAAAAAAGAGTAACACAAATAAAACATACTTTTCTTACTTGAATGCTGGAATTATATTGCCTTGATTTAGTAGTGTCACCTCACAGTTAATAATACACCAGACACCCTACTGTGTCATTCACCAAACCTACCTAACTCTAATAAACCCAACCTGCTTTAATGAATTTTACCTGCTTGTTGAGAACTGGCTGCTGTAAGCCATCAAATAGAAGTCTGATGCTTTCATACTTGGCTTCTTCACCAATACACTTGACAATCAGATCTAAACAAGAAAGCCACATGTGAAACAATTTTATATCATAAAGTGACTCATCATTAAGTGGATCATAAAACAAAATCTCCACCCTATTTCCAACATATTATGCAAAACTGTAAATCAGAATTTCCTAAACCAGAACTTCTGTCAGGGTTCTATGGTCAAGTTGAGAAATGCAGTACTGTGTATCCTCTTTTTGGAGATTCACAATGCACAAAGCATACTGCAAACATACTGAATGTTACAGTAAAGAAATCTGCCTCTACTATTTAGTGATAAAAAATAGTTGGAAAATAATACATATTGTATTTTTCCATTCAGGTAAAATAAACAAAATAAAACCCTAAAATTATGTCTGTACATTAGTAAATACATGTATAAAAATGCATAGAAAAATGTCTGGGAGGATTAACACCAAACTGGAGCACGTGGCTACTTCTGCACAGTGAGAAGAGGATGGCTTCTACGTTTTACTCTATATATTTTCATAATGTTTGAATATCTTATCAGAAATAAAAGTTTAATTTTTAACACAGACTTTCCTCAATGACTATGACCACTTTGTTTCTGTACTTTTTTGCATAATTACTACTAACCATCTGACAGAACAATCTTTTCTGGAAATGCTTAAACACTAATCTAGGGTCCAAAAAGTTCCAACTCAGGTTTGACTGCACAGCTGTCATGTTATCATTCCTGTTACCAAAAAGAACCAGTCCTTACTAAAATCTCTGCTGAATGTTTTCCCCCAAGCAGGACAAGCAAATCATTCTGAAGTATGTGTTCAAATATTTGTCCCTTCCCCTCCCCACAATCATAATGAAACTCTTAATGCTATTCAGAGAAAATTCTTACTTTATGTTGGCTTCTGTGAGGTAAATCTAATCCTAACAGGCAAAGGCCAAATTCAATTTACAATAAGCGTAGTAGATCCTTGACATTTTTAAGCTTGGATCTTTGTGAATCCTCTAATTCACTACTACTACACAGAATTTCCCAATTAACATGCATGAAGCATAACGAACAAAAATAAGTAGTCCTTTCATATCCTTCAGTACTCACTAAGAAATAGCAAAGGACAATAGAAAGGCATGCTAAATAAGCTTACTCACTAGCTAAATTTCTCCTTCCTAAACGAAAGTCTTAAAGTAGATGTGATTCAAATTTGTGCCTCAGCAAAATAACAAATTATTATATTCACTGGCCTTCCATGTTGTTTCTGAATATTAAAACTAAGACTGTTAAAACCATGAATGCTATCTGTTATAAAACAGGTATGAAATTATTTCATCACCTACCTACAGAAGACTTACTCAAAAATCACTTTTGTTCACTTTTCATTCAGACCAGGGATTTAACTTAATTGTCTTCACACAGAACAGGCAGGACTATTCTGAGACTAATTGTTCAATGATGAGAATTCTCTAAGGTACAGTCCTAAGCCCTCTTCATTCTTACTCTATATTTTCTGCCTTGGCATTATTATCCACTCACACATGATTCCAATATCTCTCTATACATACTGTACATTTGTTTCTCCAATTTCAAACCTGGATATCTAAATGCTTACTAGACTTTTCCTTCTGAATAATGTAGAGGCACTTCACACTCAAAATGTCCTAAACTAAGTACCCTCTGCTTTGACCCCTTGACATTTTTTTCCTTGTATTCCCAGTATTCTCGGTAAGAGATGACTACCATTTGTTTACCTAACGGTCCAAGCCTACCTCCTGTACAGGAGAGGTGTCATACTCCTCCCTTGAGACACTCTTGACTTGAACATGCCTCTATTACCGTGTTTTGTCTGTATGTCTCTCTTCCTGCTAGACGCGTGCTATCCAAGTGCACTTTTTATATCCCTTGCACTTTGCATAGTGCCTGGCACACAGAAGGTGCTCAATAAATTTGGAATAATTTTGATCTTTTAGTCATACATATTAGTGTAGCTCTTCTCATGGTATAGCACCAAGACTCCAACTGTCCCACAAACATGACACTGATTAATCTGATTATAAGTTATTGTTAAAAGAATCTGGCAATTTGTGTGAATAGAAATAGCCTTGTCTTAAAGTTCTTAGTGCTAACATCATAAAAACCAAATTTTATTTAACTAACGAGTTAATTATAATTGTCCCTTATAACTATTTCTAAAACAAAAACTCACAGTAAAAGTTAGTTTCAATAATTACTATACATTGTGACCTCAAAGGAGTGTTAACCTACATTAAACTACTTCTTAAATATTATACCTGGAATGTAATTCATCATTTCTTCAAAAGTCCGTTTTGCTCGTTTTTGCTTATCCTGGAGAGAGCGAGGTTCAGTATTTTCACAGAATACAGCATCTAAAAATAGAAAAAGAAATATTTGCTGGAATTTTCACCTATTGTTATACACAAAGTATTTCCTCAGAGTGGAAATACTAATAAACCAAAAACAAACAAGATTTTAGATCTGATTAAAGTTAAACGAACTCTTTTAGATCTGATTAAAATCTTTAAGAGTACATAAAAACATGAAACAAAAACACATAAGAAAATGCAAACCTCTGAGAAGTGTTATGAGTGAGACCAAACGGTGCTCCTGAAATAGCTGTTCTAGTTTACAATGAAGATAGTAGTCAGTATACATTTCCAGGGTGTTTTTAAAGAGGATTCGAGTTCCCATTAAGAAATGATGAAGCCAGTCAGGAACTTGGAAAACCACCCGTCCTGAGAAGGATTACATGGAATACTTCATTGTTAAGACAAATATATTATTTTAACATTTTCCAATACCAAAAACACAAATGGTCAATACTTTATTTGTAAACACTAGCAACTTTAATACATTCAAGACCAATTATATTGAATTCTTATAAAAGAAGTATCTTCAATTTTAGAAAAAGTTAAAACGGCACAATATACAAGAGCATTAATTTGCATCCCAGATAAAATATACATGAATGAAAAACAGATTTTAAAAATAACCATGTAGATCTTACCTACGTACATCAGGTAATCATAAATTCCTTCTACAGTCATCATCTCCATAAAATAATTCTGATTTTGCTTTCTTTCTGTATTCTCAGCACGGTTTGCATTATTCTTAAACAGATCATTGAAAAGCTAAAGTAAAAGTTGGAATAATAAAGATATGTAGTTTATTACAGCTGCTCATAATAATCACTAAGGCTAAAATAACACAGTGCAAAGGCATTTAACCTTTTTTCAATCAAAACAATATCAGATAGGTTAAGATCTGCCTCCAAAATTCCAGATATATACCCAAAATTGAATAAAAAACATGTCCCAAAACATAAAAGTCTATATTCATTTTAGACACAACAGATAATTCATTGTCCATAAAGAGCCCCTTTGTTTTTTTACACCAAAAGGAGCAAATGAACATATAAAGATGTATAAATGTATTAACGATAGCTAATTTTAAAACTAACATGATTTAAAAATTATAAATCACTATAATTAAAGGGTATTTAGAGGTGAGTATTAAGCTTCAAGCAAAGTTTATTTGGAAAATAATAGTCAAAGCCCAGAAAGACCTAATCAATGTGGAAAAAAAAACAAGATATGAAGAATTACTTATTGTAAAAATCATGAAATGCAACTAAATTGCAGCTCTACTTATCCCCAAAATATGCAAGAAGTCTATTCTCAATAATAACAATCAAATAGCAGAAATTAAAGAGCTAAAAAGAGTCTAACGGAAAAGATCAATAGGGCCAAAAAATAAAAAGGACAAAACCTTTGTTAAGATTGATCAAAAAACAAAAAGAAGTCACAAACAATGTCAGGAATAAAAGGGGACACAACTAGTAATGTCAGAGAAAATGAAAAGAGTATTACTGACAGTTTCAGGCCAAAAGATCTTCAAATTTCGATAAAATGGAAAATTTGTTGAAAAATATAACCTACCAAAACCTGACTCATGAAACAATAAACCTGAAGAATATTATAATTATTAAGGAAATTAAATTTGGTTGTAAAAAACACTCTCCTACAAACAAAACTCAAAGCCTAGGTGACTTTGCCAAAAAGTTCTATCAATTACTTAAAGAACTAATAATTCCAATTATAACTCTACCAGCAAATAGAAAAAGGTTAATATAACCTTAATACCAAAATCCTACAAGGATAAAATAAGTGCACTCATAAACAGAGATGTAAACTTCCTTAATCTCATAAAGGATATCAGTGTAAGAGCTACACAGTATTTAATGGTGAAACACTGAAATCATTCCCTTTGTATAGCAGGTCCTAACCATAAATGAAACAAAACCTGCCATCATTTGCAGGTAAGTGTGTAAATCTAAAAGAATTAATAGATATATTACTAAAATTTTTAATACAAATCTACCAAGATTATTGAATACAAAAAATCAGTACACAAAAATCAACTATATTTCCATTTATCAACAATAAAGCTATGAAGTAAAAAAAAATATTAGATACTTCTTATAGTAATAACAAAAATGAAGGTGTTTTTGGGGAGAGAACTGTTGCCCTTTGAGCTCACACAGCTCCCCAGGCTGGGTACCATTCTGGCACTAAACTGAGCTTCTTGCAGACAGGGAATATATCTCTATATTCCCAACACCTAATACTCAACAGTAGGCACACAATAACATAATTGCTTAATGAATAGATTAAATATTTTATATGCCATTAAAATTAGTAATACCATGAAACAAACATAAATATATTATAGCAAGTAATTCCTAGATTATTGAAAGTTGGTGATTTATAACCTAAGAAAACCACTGTAAAAAATCCCCTAATACAGAAATGGTAGAAGTTTGCAAATACATTATCTAAAGAAACATTTAGCCCGTTAAAGCAAAGAACCAAGCAACAATATATAATACACTCCTTACACTGTACAACTGATTTCCATATAAAGGAAATATAAAGTCCCATCCATTTCATTAACACTGGATTCTCCCTTTAATGGAAAAGTCAACTCAAATACTTCCAAGTTAGTGGCTCTGTAAGGCAATGTGCAGTACCTTCTTGTTGTTTTCTGAAGTAGGGCTGAGAATGGTCAGTTCTGGTTTACTTGGTTTAGGCTTTGGAGATTCACAAGAATTAATGAAATTCATGATGAAAGGTTCCAAATGCTGACCTTTCTGTGGTAATACAGAGATCATGGTATGAAAATCGAAAATCAAGATTATGATTTTTAATGTCACTAAAAATCAACCCATTAAATCTCATTGATATTTAAACACGCTTATAACTATCATGTTATAAAATACACATAAATCAGTTATTCACCTCTTTCATTAGTTTTCCAGGAACAGACTTTATAATTTTCCCTGCAATAAAAAATAAAATATTAATTTTATGACGTTATAATATACCTCATAATTGCTTCCATGAACACTTCACTATGTAATTTTAAGTACTAGATAGCCAAGTGAAAAGTAAAATGATAATATTTTTAATTAACCATTTTACACTTAACAGAAATTTACAATAACTATGGCATTCTTAACTATTTACAGCTACAACCTTTGGGATTTACTTTAATCCATTTGGGTGGGAGATGGGGGAAGGAATGGACAAGTGTTGATAACTCAGGAATTCATTACACAAATTTCTCTACTTTTGTGTGTATTTGAAATTTTCCACAAATGTTTTCAAAAGATTTTAAACAATGGTGAATACATAAAGATATCTATAAGTATACAAAAGTTAATCAAAAGAAAAAAGTCTTAAGAATTGCTACATTTAAATTGGCTATTTGAATAGTGTATATTCTGAATTTTAGATTAAGAATATATATTCTAATCCTGTTTACCAAAATTTATTCTTTATATCCAGGTTCCCTTATAAAATATCAAATATCTTGAGATTTTCTCAAGCATTTAGCAACGACTGAAAATTAGTCAAAATTGGCAAGTACCACTTAAATTTCTTTCAGTTCAATTTACGAAAAAGTAGACTTACAGTAAGAGCGGGAGACATAATAAAAAATAAAAACAGATTGTTTTAGGACATACAAAGCATGCAATCCTCCCATCAAACTCCTGGCTTCACTATATAAACGACTTTTCTAAATTAATCTAAAAATGCTGATTCTTTTCAGTTTACTCTCTTACATGATTCTTTAAATTGACTTACCAAGATTTACATCTGGTAGTATCTTATCAAGGAACTGTGTTTCACCACCATTGGGGGAGAGAAAATCTGCTAGAAGTTGACTATTACTCAGTTCTGGATGCTGCAAAAGTTTCTTAAATCAACAAAAATAGGGAAAAAAAGTTTAAAAATCTAGAACAGTGATCAAAACTATTTTTAAGTGATTTTTTTACACCAAGAAAACAAGTTTAAATCTTCAAAAGCTATTTTATATTCAGAATAATAACAAAACCGTATTTATAGAAAGAACAGTATTACATAGCAGATAAGCACTCAAGCTCTGCAGTCAGACCTGAATGGGTTTGAATTCTGGCTCTTCCATTTGCTAGCTAGGTATCCCTAGGAAAATTCCTAAATTGCCTAAGAGTCAGTTTCCTCATGTGTAAAATGAAGATAACACTACCTACTTTGTAATTTTGTTATGTAAAGCATTTATATAACAACAATCTGACACACATGAAGGAAGATTAAATAGCTAATATTATTTCTCAGTTTCTCAACTATAAAACGAGTATGACAGTATCATACAACTTCCTTAATAATTAAAAGAAGTTAGCATAAAGGATTTTGTAGACAACTAAATGTGGAAAAGTGAAAACATTTGGAAAATCTGTTGTTTGTTCTTCTTCTAATACTATTTAATACTATTTTCTTACAAGACAAACTGGTTTTTAAAGCCAAAATTAACCAAGTCTTATGTAATATTTAGTTTTGTAACCTAAACAATTACAAAACTTTATGAGCAGAAATCTATATAAACAAAATACCAGTACTGTGACCTTTAACTCCACAGTACCAGGAAGTATTTCTTTTACAATGAGGTACTCTTAGAAAGAATTAGTGAGTTCGAATAATGGATTAATGATATCAACAAAGACACAGGTTAATACTAGTGTACACTGTGTTCAAATATCCTTGTAGTAAATAATTAATTCATATCTCAATTTTCACACCACCAAAAAATCATATAAAAAATACTTTCTGGGTTAAAGTATTCAACAGTTCAAATGCAGGAAATAAAAGGTAAATACATTGTTATACTGTTGAATATTTTTAATTTAAAAAGTATTTGGTTCTGGCTACAAGGTAACCAAATTTAACTGAATAACACTTTAAAAAAAAAAGAAAACTACAAAATTCTATGCCCAAATGAAAAACATTTTTTTTAAATAAAACAAAAGTACCACTCTGATCTTAAGTACTTGATTAAAAAAACATGGTCATTAGTTTTAGAGCAGTTTCAAATAAGTTACTTTTAATCTGATTTACCAACAATGGAAATAATATACCAATACATTGTTTACATAACACAATGTACACACAGACAAAATGGAATTCAATTCCAAGTGGTAAACGGTAGTCAGGAGAACCCAAGAAACTGGAAAACCATCTTCAAATTGCAAAAGGAAAAGAAATAAGGAATAATCTAGAGGGAAGATTCCAAAGTTCAGAAGTGCTAAACACAAAATCAAATAAAAAAAAAAAGACAAAAATAGCAACAACTACCCAGTATTCTTAGAATGTAATCTTTTACACCAAAGTTTTTTTTGTCTTTCTTTAACTTCTCACACCAAAACTAAGCCCAATATAAGACTTTTTTCCTCTAAGAAAATATCTGTTATTTCATTGGTTATCAATTTTTTTAAAAAAGTATAGCTTGACAATAATTCATTTCCACATAGCAAAAAATTTTAAAATAAAAGAATTTTAGAAATCCACATTGACAGGTATTTGTGAAGCAAAGCATATACATACAAAAGAAAAAGAGACAAATTTGAAAATGCTACGATTAGCAATGATTTAAATTAAGTTGGTGCTACACCTGTAGATATTCCTGAAACTCTTCTCTCTTTGACTTTAAGAATTCATAATTTTTGGGACCAATGATCCTCTTGGAAGGAAGCTGGGCATCAGGAAATGTGCCTGAAATTAATATATATTAAAGTTAATACTACATTCTACTGCTATTTTAAAAACTTTATAATTTACTATGGCAAATTCATATTCACAATGCTGCCTTGTAGAGATGTGGCATTATCCCTTAAATGATCTTGACAAATATCAGAGAGCACAGAGGTCCAGACCAAAGAACTTGAGTCTACTGATATCCAAAATACCACCACTCTTCACTGACACAGGTAGAATTAGCCTTCTATACTAGTAAAAAAAGCTTCAAAAAATTATCATGAGATTATTTTGAATCCACTCGGATTCTATTAGACAAAATCTTACTAATGAAATACTAAAGAAATACTTTCTCATGGGCGAAAAAAGGTATCATTTGCCAATGCTATATAAGCTTAAAAATAAATTTAAAAACCATGGACGTGCTTTCTCAAGTAGGAATGACTTTAGAAATTTTAGTACCAAAAAGCAAAAATACCGTTGGAAATCCAACCAACTTTGATTAATCCAGGATTTTAAAGTATGGAGATAAATGATCTTCTCTCAAGTCTAAACAAAAAGGAAAAGTTCTCAAAGAAAAAACAAGACAAAGTTAGCATTGCATCAGATTGGCAGAGACAAAGAGAAAACCATTTAAAGACAAGTACAAACTCAAAACCTAGGCAAAAAGTATGGAGTGGGCCTTGTATTTTTTTATCTTTCTATAATCTCCTTATCACAGGATTTGCTCTTATAGCAGGGTTAAGAAGGTTCCCTGCTCTTCCCAATTCAGAACCAACCTGAATTTGGATCAGGGGGCACTCCACAGAGCTTTTCTAAAATAAAAAAATTCAGAATATACAAATCAAATTTACCAATCTACATACAAAATGACTGGAAATACTTCATAGCTATATCCTTCATATTAATAAAATAAATGGGTAGACAAGAGACTAAGAGATGAGAGGAAAAACTGAAAAGATAAAGTGCTCTCCATTTCTGATTGATCTACCCCCTCAAAAGAAACACCCATCTACAAGTTTTGTTTCCATATCTAAATCTAAGAGCTTAATAAAAACATTTTCCATGATGCATAGTAAGCATGCCTACCAAGCAAGATGATGGTGAAAGAACAGAACAACACTGAAATGCCTGGTTTAAATTATCCACCACATCAAGATAAACAAAAATTAAACTGGAAAGAGAACTTTTTCTAAAATACAGTTAAAGAACATCTATCTTTTCCATTTTAATATTATTGTTTAAAAAGCAATAAATGTGCATTATAAAAACTTCAAAAATATAAACAAGCAGAAATAAGATTAAAACAGTATATTTCTATTATTAATAGCAATGTATACAAGTGTCACCATTTACAGTTCCTTAGTACTATTACTTAAAATCAAAAAATTAATCAGGTTCAACAACTTTCAGGAAGGCTAATGCTAGAATGTAATGTTTAATACAAAAAGACAACATACCATGAAATTCTGTTAGTTTTGATTCAAGTACATAGAATTCAAGATATCTTCTATAGACAGACCAATGTTCAGGCTCATGCCCAACTGTAAATTGAATGAATACAAACTGAGTATTAAATAATTTTAGAAACTACTACTAAAAGGATGCAGTATTTAAAAATTAAGTATGCAAAGCTGGAAATTATTCCAGTCTTAATAATCTATTATTTCTTGGCATTACATAATTAACATTTTATTCCATATTTTAATTTTAAACTATCTAGAAGAGATTGATAAATTTCACCTGTTCATTAAGTTCTCAATAATACATACATTTTTCTACAACAGAATCATAGAGCTGACAGCAACTTCCAAAAATTATGCAATTACGATTATTTTTAAATGACACAAAATTTATGTATTTCATAAAAAAATTGTAATCAATTTTGGATCTTTCAAATATTTACTAATTGCCCTGATCTAATACAATATAGAACAGTGCTTTCCAAATTCCTGCCAATTCTGAAAATGTTCTGTATTAGTTGCAATAATATAGTAAGTACTAGTCATACGATACTGATCACTTGAAATGTAGAGTATAGGTAAGGAACTGAAAATTTAATATAATTTCATTTTAATTGCCTCAAGTGGCTAGTGGCTACCAAACTAAACAGCACAAACTAATGGTTTAAAGACTGAGTTAGGTCAGATTGCCTATTCCAATCCCAGTTCCTCCATTTACTAACTATGCAAACTTGAACAAACAACCTCACAGTGCCTTAGCTTGCTTAGAATAAAAATAACTGTATTTAATACACAAAATAATCCACCTAAAGTATTTTTATACAGTGCACAGCACCCAGTAAGCACCCCAAAATTTCACATTTCACGTCATTCTAGCATTGATTTGGAAATCCAATGGATCAAGTTAACTAAAACCACAAGAACCCAAAATAACACTTGTATTCAGAAAAAGCCAACCTGATGTGAATGGTCACAACCTATGAAGCAAATTCTATTTTTCTTCTTCAACATTGGTCTTAAGAAATCTATATTATATTTGGTTTCAACTTTTAAAATCCTGAAATTGCTGTTTTGCTACACATATAAAATCAATGTATTATTTAAATGATACATTTTTTTTTCCTTATAGGCCATGGCTTCCTAAAAGCACAGTACGTTGACTGTAAAAGTCTGCAACACTGATGACAAAAATTATCCCTGGAATACAAGTTTTCAGATTCTCTGGTTTAATTTTATGGTTAAATTATTAAGCCAAACTTTTTAAAATCAAAAACAAAAATCAAAAATGGCTGTCCAAAAGACAAAAACAAAAGTATATTGCCAAAATATTTAAAAGTATATCATACATAAATCTTTCAAAAGGCAACAGAAGTTACTACATGCTCACAAAAATTTATTTGTATTGATAGCCATTTATAGCTGAATAGTCAAAAGTTTTAAATAATTTCCTGAGAGACAAGAACCATATGGGAAGAGTCAGATTTTAAGTACTAGGCAGGCACAGGAAGGAATTAAACCTAAAAGTTAATCAGTCTTTCTTTTCAATTCTTTCCAGCACTTAAAATGCCAACCAGTAAAAACAGCACACAAAAGATGCAAATAAAACTATGTTTGAAACTGAAATCAGACTATAATATTAACAATGGTGTGTCTGTACACCTATTAGAATGTCGTGGTAGAACAGCAACTAGCAAAACTGAATGGTAACTACAACAAAATCAAGTAGCACTGACTCAGAACTGTACACAGCAAGACCCTGCCTCATACTTAGTTAACTACAGTAGGAAAAATCATAGCTAGCTACTCTGAGCATTCTTCCTTCCCCATTCCTATGCTTTGTGTTCTTGAAATAGGATCAGTTTCTGAGAAAAATCAAAAAACCTAATACTTTTTGAAAAATAAATAAGGGGAATTATTAGCACTGACCTGCCCGCTATCACGTAGTCACTCCCCTCTCTTAACCATTTCCTAACACTGCCACTTTTTTCCCCTTCTTTCCTCACAGATAGTTCCCTCTTACTGAGCTCAACTTTATTCTTCTGCTCATATTTCCCAAAATATGCACAATTTTGATGTGCTTTTGCTTACACCAACTACCCCACGCCTTGGACAAAGACTAGGGCGGTGACTGTTTAGCTCACTATGGATGCTGTTTATCCTGTCACTATTACATTCCACACCTAAAACAATCAAAAGAAAAAAAAATAGCAAAACATAAAGAAAACTTGTAAAGTTGTGGATGATCATATTTTTATCAATACTAATTTTCTGACAGCAATGGAGGAGAAATACTATCTTAATTAAATTGGTATAATACCTGATACAGTGCTATATGCATTAAGAATAGCCATTTAAGTTTAATGGCTAATGATGATGGGAGCAAAACCATTAAAAGGACATTATATTAAATGCCTTCTTGGATTGTCAGATGTATTACAGTCATCTACTCAATCAATGTTGGTTGAACATATTAGTTAACTGGTAATAGTGATAACCTAGAAAATCCTAAGCTTTCATTCAATTTTCTGTTCTGGACAATTGTCTTTTGGATATTCAGTTATACGCAATAGTTAGAAATGATAAAATGTTTACCATTCCTGATAAATATAGACTAATGAGAATCTTTTACAAAAGGTACTCATAAAGCTTCCTACCGGCTCTTCTATCATTCCTTTCAACATCAATACAAAACACAGGTATTCTCTCCTTTTTCTCCTTCCTTTCAGAGGAGGGATCTTCAAAAAAGTCTACATATGGAATGCTAATTTTCCATGCAGCAAGGTTTCGGGGAGTATTAGGTGTGCTCACAGCTTCCACTGGAGAATCATCTTCCATTACAACAATACCTTCTTCAATCTGGAAAAAAAATCACCAGGAAAAATGTAATTATTTCCAGAACTTTTAGACCGATCAGATACAACTATAAAGTAATATGCCCATGTAAATTCTGTAATTTTTTAATAATTTTGAAATTAGGTGATATCAAATTTTCTACTGAAAATACAAAGATAAAAAATAAAACTGACAAATTATTAGCATCAACTCCAGGTTTTGTTACATCACCTCTATGTGAAAATTCAATAAAAAATAGATACTCTAGATTACTGGATAAGATATTAAAAATACACAAATATAGGAAAACATCTAACTTTAATGTGATACTTTTTTACTTAGGGATGTAAAATTTTATAAATAGTATCAGCCATTAATGGAGATTACACCAATAAACTGGATCTGTGATATATTGCTGGTTACTAGATACTCCAGCACAACCCTTCTGGAAAGCATTTTGGCAATGTGTATTTATAAAGAGCCATAGAACAGTCTTGACTAAGTAATTCCATTTCTGGGAATTGATTCTAATAAAAGTATTTATTCTAAATACATTTTGTTTTTGTTGTTTTTGTTTTTAACATGCAAGCAGGGTTTATTAGTGATACATTCTCAGGGAAGAGAATGGGCCTAGCCAAAGTGAGAGAGGGAGAGAAAGAGAGAGGGAGAGGGAAAGGGGGAGAAAGGAAGAAGGAGAGAGGGAGAGAGAACAAGTAGCCCAAATACATTTTTTAAACTGTGAAAAGACACAAGTATAAATATATTCACTGCAGCATTAAATAATATAAAATTAGAAAAAAGGTCTGAAAGACCCACCTCTATAAAATTAAAACTGTATTTTAATGTCCTGGCTTCTAAAATGTTAATAAAATAAACGTTTAAAATAATACATTTTTTAAAAAAATATTACTTGAAGAACAATTATTTTAAAAAGAAATATACACACAGGGAAAAAAAACCTCCTCTACTTCATTAAATTGAAAGAGAACCTCTGAATTGGCACATTATAACACCTGGTCACCTAGACATCTCTGATTCATGTTAATGAAGGCAAAATATTATCAATAAATACATTTTTTAGGGCAGAGTCAAAGGTGGTATAGCACCTAAGAGAATTCTGAATAGCTTAGTCAGAGCAAACCAGTAGTAGAGAGAAATTTCTTTCCAGAATTCTAGCACCCTACTTGCACTCTCAGTTCTACTCTCTTCCCACACCTGGTAACCACTTCTCTTCTAAGTGAATTACTTTCCTCCCCACACAGTCCCTTGGCAATTATCCCTTTTTCTGGTCTTGTTCTGAAATGGCTTTCCACAATCCCTAATAAGACCATTAATGATCTTAGAAGGACTCCTTAATGCTCTGTTGAAAATACAAGAATCTTCAAGGCCTAAAAACAGCAAACTGAAAAAACAGATTCAGGTGTTGGTATTTGCCTTTTCTGAGGACAAGGCTATCTCCTAATAAACCTGGGAGACTAACAGAAAAGCATGTGAGGAAAACGCCCATTCCACTGCTTGGTACAGGGTACCCTGAGGTACAGGGTAGCATTTTCCATGGTTATTACAACTGCATTTTTGTAAATGGACTTGGCTTCTGAGAAGAAAGGGTAAAATGGATCATAAAATGATAGAGAATTTAACAAGCTGACTAAAAGTCAAAAAATGTGACACTCTTAAATAAAAAGTTCCACAAAAATTATTCTAAGAAAAGTAGGAGAACAAAATTCTTAGCAACATAAAGATATCAATGAAAGACTAATAGCAAAGCTTTTTAATTTATTACTGTTACCATTTAAATGGTGCTTACATCAAAAAAGTATAATGAAAAATCTCTGGGGCAATATTTCTCTTAAGAATTTTCAGGGCTTTTTTGAATGTTCTTTGAAAGTAAGTAAATATTGTAAAGCAAAATTTTATAAAAAGAAAAACCAAGTACTTTTTTTATTTTCAAACAGATTTTCCCTCTACAAAAAGGATGGGAAATAAGGGAGGTGAAGGACAAAAGGTAAGGAGGTAGCCCCTATTTGTTTGAGATGTACTAATGTTCCTCATTATTGTATTTTCGTATATGAAAATAACTGCCAACATACCAATGGGCATATTACATTACAGAAGTTTACTTATAAATTAGTTCTGACCTTCGACAGAAATGCGTTTTCAGACAGACCCAATCTTTAGTTCCCAGACCAACATACGTATGCCAATTTAATCCATAATTTCTATTCATAGTCAGTCGTATTAACAACGCTGTATGCCTGACCATATGGTTGGAAAGAGAGAATCACAGGATATGAAGTAAACACCTACCCAAAAGATGGCAAATTGTTTGACTATTACAAATATCTCAGCTTAACAGAAACTATTCTGGCCTTAGTAAGCAGTAACTTAGTGCCAGGAATTTTAAAAATTAGATTAGTACCATGAAAACTATGCTAACTAAAGGAAGAATGGGGAAAATAAAGGAAGTCTGAAATAGGAAATAAGATAAAGAAGAGAGAAAATAACAAGTAAGCATATCCAATTTTTATGGCATTGTAAGTCTGAAGTTATCCATACATCAAATTGAAGAATTTTTACTTACAAAGTCATCTTCACCTTCAGCTAAACCATAATTAGGCAACATAGCTCCTTCCATGGTAGTGCTTTTGAATACTCCTTTAATTTTGCTACCTATTCTGCTGATTCCAAATGATTCTCCTCTTTTCTGTGTGCTCCTAAATATTAAATAAAAATGTATCAAGTACAAAGCAAACTATCTCAATAGTCTAGTTTACTGTAAACAATAATAAATTAAAATAGTTGAGAAAGGGGTAAACTGAAGGTATAGTTAACACAACATTTTGGAGTTCTCAGTCATAGATTAAGTCTCAACATCTCAAAGCAAAAGAGACAGAAGATTTAAAGTTTAAATTTGGGGGGGGATGAATAAATGGGACAATATTTATTAACAAATATTTGAAATTTACCTGCTATTTTACTTTAAAACATTAACTAAAATGTTTAAAAGATGAGAGCCCCCTAGTGGTACACAGTTCTTACTGCCATACATATTATGAAATGGACAAAAAAATAACACCAATGTTCAAAATCAAAAAATGAGGTAAGGCCAATGTTAAAAATAGATTAAAAAATAAGGTAAGACCAATGACTAAAATGGAACATCCATTTAGAACTATACTGTTAAAATAACACAGTGTAACAGAAAAACATATAAAACTATAACCTTCTCAGCACTTCATTTTTAGACAGAACTTAACAAAAAAAATTGTCTTATATGAAACTTTTTAAGCAAAATTCAACTTTAATCATATAAACACTCAAAAGAACAACACCGCATAAAATGCACCTTGCTTAACATCAAGGTAATGAAAAGATGAAATGCCAAAGGCCAAGGGTTAGTAATAAAGACTTAAAAAATGTAGCCTAAGGAAGCAGCCTGCTCTGCCATGTATATTAACAATAATAAACATATATATATGTATATGTACATATGTGTATATATACACACATGCATATATTGGTTTTGTATTTTTTCAAAGGTAAATTTCTAAAATAAGTAGCTGTAAAACAACCACAACAAAAAAATAAGCCAAAAACAGCAAAAAGGTCCTCCATTACAGCATACTACCCCATGATTCAACAAATAAAAACAAAGCTTTTATCCAATTTAAAACTCATGTTCACTATGTAATACTGCTCTTACAAACAGATATCCAAATAATAATGATTATTTTAAAATCCAAGAAAGTTTGTTTTGAATGCTTAATGGGTAGCTATTATCCCTACAAGCAAAATTTATTTACTCAAATAATGCAACAATTACAGAAACAGAAGTCAAATGATCAAGTTTCAACAACACCAGGTATATAGTGACATTTGCTGAGTATACATGTCCAAGGAGGAACTCAAACTTACTTTAAAACTCAAAAACCTCTAATAGTAGTAAAAAGGGTACTTAAACTAGATTATTTTATTTAAACAAGCATGCAATTAGTGGTTTTTAAAAATCCAGAATTATAAACACAATTCTCTCTGATAGAAATGTTTCCAAAAACAAATGCAAAAATGTTAACAGACCAATCCGAGATGGCGGAGTGGGTAAGCACTGTTCTTGCCTCTTCCCATGAACACATCAAAATTACAACTAAATTATGGAACAATCAACCTGGGGAGCCATCTGGGGTCTGGCTGAACATAGGCTTTATAACTAAGGATGTGGAGAGGGAGCCACGTAGAGATTGATGAGAGGGGCCGAGACACAAGAGGAGCTGGCCCCAAACCTCCGTGTGACCAATGAGAATTGGGAAGAACGTCTTGACTGCAGGGGTTCCCCATGAAGGAGCAGGGAAGCCCGGCTACACATCAGAATCCCCAGCCCAGAGTGCTGGTGTGGAAGAGGAACACCCACAACATCTGGCTGTGAAAAACAGTGAGGACTTCAACCATCGGGGTGGGAAGGCAGACTGCAAGACACCCAGATATCCTCTTGAAGGGCCCGCACAGATTCACTGGCGGGTACTCGCCCCGGGCTCCAGAGAAGAGACGGTGACTTGGGGGGCATCAGAGACATGCAGGGGGCAGACTGAAGAGTGTGGCTCTGGGCAAGGGCTGGAGGATAGTTGCCATTTTTCCTGTGTGGGGTCCCTCTCCTGTGCAGCAGGCATTCTGATGCCATCTTTCTAGTGTTGAGCCCTCCTCCATGCCTACGGTCAAATCTGAAACTGAACTGATCTGGTGAGCTACACTTGCTCCACCCTGGTGACTCACTGAGACCCCACCACATTCAACTCCATACTGCATGAGGCTTTGCTGGCGGCAGAACTTATGAAAGCCAGCAACCGGCAGCAGGTCTCAGTGTGTACCAGCTTTTTGCAGAGGTACCCAAGGCCCAGAATTGGTGGCAGACATCCTCAGTTCACAGCATGGCGTCTCCCACATGCCCCCAGGTCCAGGACAGGAAGCAACCAACCCCAGATTGCTCTGTAGCTCCTACCAGGTAGTCCCCGGGTGGTCAAAGGCAATGGATGACCTGGGCCTGCACAGGAGCCCCTCCTAAGATGCCCCAGAACCAACATACTTGGAAGTTGGCTTCAGACCACACAAAGCACCACCCAATTAGCCCCAGAAGTGGCACACACAAGGGTGGTCTCAACAGGCACTAGAGCTCACTGCGGGAATCCCACTCACGGGGTTAAGACTCCCCCACAGCAGCCCATAAGCTATAGATGTGGCCAAACCCCACAGCCAGTCAGCCTGAGGGTCAATATCACCCACTAACGTGCCAATAGCAATCAAGGTTCAACTATAACAGGAGAGCACACACAACCCACACAAGGGACTGTCATGGAGCACACGGCTCAGGTGACCAAAGGGACTCTACCACTGGGCCCCACAGGACACCTGCTACATAAGGCCACCCGGCAAGACTGGGAGATATAGCAGATCTATCTAATATAGAGAAACAAACACAGAGAGGCAGCCAAAATGAAGAAACAAAGAACTACATCCCAAATGAAAGAATAGGAGAAAACTCCAGAAAAAGAACTAAACGAAATGCAGGTAAGCAACCCACCAGACACAGAGTTCAAAACAATGGTTATAAAGATGCTCAAGAAACTTAGTGAGAACTTCAACAAAGAGACAAAAAAGGACAGGGAAACCATAAAAAAGGAACCAGTCAGAAATGAAGAATACAATACCTGAAATGAAGAATGCATTAGAAGGAATCACCAGCAGACTAGATGAAGCAGAGGATCGAATCAACAATTTGGAAGACAACATAGCAGAAAACACCCAATTGAAATAGCAAAAGGAAAAAAAGAACTTTAAAAAATGAGAACAGTTTAAGAGACCTCTGGGACAACATCAAGCATTAACAAAACTTTCATCATAGGGGTACCAGAAGAAGAGAGAAAGCAAGCAATTGAGAACCTATATGAAGAAATATTGACTGAAAACTTTCCTTACCTGGTGAAGTAAATAGACATACAAGTGCAGGGAGCCCAGAGTCCCAAACAAGATGAACCCATACAGGCCCACACCAAGACACATCATAATTAAAATAGCAAAGGTTAAAAACAAAAAGAGAATCTTAAAAGCAGCAAGAGGTAACTTATAAGGCAGCTCCCATAAGACTGTCAGCTGATTTCTCAACAGAAACTTTGCAGGTCAGAAGAGATTGGCACAAAATATTCAAAGTGATGAAAAGCAAGGATCTACAAACAAGAGTACTCTGCCCAGCAAGGCTATCATTTAAAATCAAAGTACAGATAAAGAGCTTCCCAGATAAAAAAAAAAAAAAAAAAAACTAAAGAAGTTCACCACCACCAAACCAGTATTACAAGGAATGGTAGAGGGAATTCTTTAAGACGGAAAAAAAAAAATGTTCAAAAATATGAATAAAATAGCAATAACTACACATCTATCAACATTTACTTTCAATGTAAATGGATTAAATGCGCCGATTAAAAAAAGGGGGGGTGGCTGAATAGATAAGAAAACAAAACACTTACAACACTTGCTGCCTACAAGAGACTCACTTCAGATTGAAAGACACACACAGCCAGAAAGTAAAGGGATGGAAAAAGTTATTTCATGAAAATGGAAATGAGAAAACAAAAAAAAATCTGAGGTAACAATACTTATACCAGACAAAACAGACTAAAAAAACCGCTATAACAAGACAAAGAAGGACCTAGTAATCCTACTTCTGGATATTTATCCAAGGAAACCCAAAATGCTACTTTGAGAGACTTGTGCATCCATATGTTCATTGCAGCATTATTTACAATGGCCAAAATATGGAGGCAGCTTGGGTGTCCATCCAATTATGAATGGATAAAGAGAAGGTGGTGCATATATGCAATGGAATGTTGCTCGGCCATGGAAGGGAATGCGGTTATTGACATCTGCAGCGGCATGGATGGACCTGGAAGGAATTGTTCTAGGTGGAGTATTTCAGACAGAGAAAGACAGATACAATGTTATTTCACTTATGTGTGCAATCTAAAGAACAAAATAAACAAACAAAACAGGATCAAACTCATAGATACAGAGAACATTTTGATGACTGCCAGATGGGAGGGGGGTTGGAGGGGTGGATGAAAAACAGGAAGGGATTAAGAAATATAAATTGGTTGTCACACAGTAATCATGGGATGTAGGTATAGTATAAGGAATATAGTCAATAATACTGTAATAACTAGATATGGTGTCAGATGAGTACTAGATTTATCAGGGTGATAGATGCGAGGGGGGTTGGGGCACAGGGTGAAAAGGGTGAAGGGATTAAGAACTACAAACTGGTAGTTACAAAACAGTCATGGGGACGGAAAGCATACAGTGAGTCACCAAGGTGGAGCAAGTGGAGCTCACCAGCTCAGTCAATAATATGGTAATAGCTATATTTAGTGCCAGGTGGGTACTAGACTAGTCAGGAGGATCACTTTTTTTTAATTAGTTTCAGGTGTACAAAACAATGTAATAGTTAGGCATTTAAACCCCTCACAAAGTGTTAACTCCCCTCTCCAAATTTACTACCCCTCTAACATCGTATATAGCTGTTATAATTCCATTGACTCTATTCCCTATGCTGAACTCCACATCCCGTTACTATATATATATACATATATATGTATATATATACACACACACACACATATATATATATGCCTGACCAGTGCGCTGTACACCTGAAGCTGAATCTGAATAATACTGAATGTAAACTATAATCAAATATATATGAAGCTGAATCTGAATAATATATATATTTGATTATAGTTTACATTCAGTATTATTCAGATTCAGCTTCAGGTGTACAGCGCACTGGTCAGGCATCTACACAGTCCATGAAGTGGTCTCCCTAATAAGACAGGTGCCTATCTGACACCCTACAGAATCTTTACATTATTGATTATATTCCCCAAACTGTCTTTCATATCCCCATAGCAATAGTGTGACTATTAAATTGTACTTTCTAATCCCTTTACCTTCTCCCCCATCCCCACCCCTCTCCAATCTAGCAACCATCAGTTTTTCCTCTATATCTCAGAGTTTATTTCTGTTTAGTTTGCTCATTTATTGTTCTTTAGATTCCACATATAAGTGAAATCATGTTATTTGTCTTTCTTTGTCTGGCTTATTTCACTTAGCATAATATTTTGTAGGGCATTCCATACTACCTAAGGCAATGTATAGATTCAATGCAATCCTTATCAAATTACCAACAACATTTTTCACAGAACTAGAACATATAATCCTAAAATTTATATGGAACCATAAAAGACCCCGAATAGCCATGGCATTCTTAAGAAATAAGAACAAAGTGGGGGGTATCACACTATCTCACATCAAATCATACCACAAGGCTATAGTAATCAAAACAGCATGGTACTGGCATAAAAACAGACACACATAGATCAATAAAACAGAACAGAGAGCCCAGAAATAAATCCACTTCTTAAATTATGCAAATGTCTAACCACTATGCTCTATACCTGAAATCAATACCAAATATAACTGAATGCTAACTGTAATTGAAAAATTAAGAAGGAGGGGGAAGGTGAAAGGGAATGAGAGGTTCAAATTTCCAGGTATAAAACAAATAAGTCATGGGGATGTAATGTACAGCATGGGGAAAATAATCAATAATATTGTAATAGCATGGTACAGTGTCAGATGGTTGCTGGAATTATGTGATCACTTCTTTAGGTATATAAATGTTGAACCAGAAGGGAGGGAGGGAAGGGGAATGGTAGAAGAGGGTAAAGGGGGTCAAATATATGGTGATGGAAGAACTGACTCTGGGTAGTGAGCACACAATATGATATAAAATTTTAGAAAGTTAAAATTCTAAAAAAATAAATAAATAAATGTTGAACTATGGTGTACACCTGAAACTGATATAATGTTGTATGTTAGCTATATTTTTTAATAAAAATCTTTAAAAATGTTAACAAAATATTATTAAAATCTATATATCTAGAATCTAGATAGATTTTAGTCTCTAGAATCTTTTATAGATTATAAAATAATTGGGCTTTTTAAAATATAACATATAAAGTATCTCATTTGTCATTATGCCCAGAAATACTGTGCTTCTTTCCTGTTTTAAAATAAATTCTTTAAATACAAAAAATTCTAAAAGTAATTTAGCAAAATCGGTAACAAAAGAAAATGAGTCAATAACCTTGAAAAGCTAAATACTGGCTTTTTCATTTTATTTTTATACTAACATTTTTATTTTATGATGACATATATCATGCTATTTCAAAAAGTAGATATCTAGACTCAAAGTCCAGGTTAATTTTTAAAGGATATCCCAAATAGCTGATAGAAAGGTAGTAATAACACAGTGTTTCATGATTTTCCTTTTTAGTTGTACTTAGGTTGTTTTGGGAGTACTTTTTGGATTTAAACGGATAACATACAGAAAAAAGTCACATGCCATCTCAAGACTTACCGAAAATCATCCAAACTTAGGCTACCTCTGCAATAACAGATATGTGAAATTATATAAGGAAAGGAGAGAAAGAGAGAGAGAGAGAGAAAGCCCAGATATTAAACCAATTTCACTTTAAAATACAAAACAAAATTTTAAAGCTTTAAAAGTTACACAGGTGGACAGCATTCATTTTTGTAAAGGGAAGGAATTCTTAAGAATAACATGATAAAGGAAAGAGAAACAAAATACAACGGCTAACTGTTTTGGGGGGTTTAGGGGTATGAATTCTAGATCACTAAAAAGAAGTTTTTAAAAACTCAATATGTCAGGAAATAATTCTGTACTTTTTGTCCTCATTTAGGCATACCGTTTGACACTGTGGAAAGTATGCAGAGACTAAGCCACTAAAAACTTGGCACAGAAAACAAACTCGTATTTTCCAGCATGGAATTCATGTCCATATTAAATATAATTACACATGCTTCACCCGTTTTTAGTTTGCATATTTTTAAAAGTATGTTTTTAAGAAGGAAAGTTAACAAAAGATCCCTAAATATCTTTTAAGTTGTGCTTTGAGTATGACATGAAACACAATATCCCTTAAAATTTTGCTTTTAAGATACAATGAAATAGAATGTAGACATAAAATATATGAATAATATGCATATTTTAAGTCATTTAAATTAGCAATGTTCTAAATTTTTGATGAAAGAATGTTAAGAAAATCTTTTACTTATTCTATATAGTAGTAGACAAATGAATCAGTAAGTATCACTAAAGCAGAATCCTGACTGACAAGACTGATACTTAATATTAAAGTCAGGTCAATATAAAGAAAAACTTACCTTATTTTAAAAGACTATCATCAGTACACACAATGAAAAGAACCCGCATTTTCTTCCTGTTTATTTTATATTTTAAAGCCAGCAAAATTGGTGCTTTAATATGGTGAAGACAACTAGGTGTTCTCAAAGTGGCAAAGGAAGCTTTCCGTCTCCAAAGTTGACCCTAACTTAGATTTAACTATTCAGCAGGCTTATAAAATCAAAGAAACACTTTGTCTTAAATGGTTCTACACAGGAGTTTCTATTAAGTCCTATTAAACTCAATATTCTGAGACTCTAAACATACTAAGTCTACAAACGGATAAATTTCACCTGCTTCTCAAGTTATGCTGGGAAATTTGATAAAAGTCTTGAAAAAGTATTCACATGAAATAAGAGACATGTGGATTGGGTAAAGAATGCTAGTTTTAAATAGCATGGATGAGATTTTTGTTAAATAGTGTTTCATGGCTGTAATATATAAATTCTTAGAAAAAAGTAAAGAAGTGATATGTTTACAAGGAAGCATACAGATATGTTCTACCTTTCAGAAAAAGTTATTATATGTGTACTACTTATACTGAGGCATTATGTAAGAATTAATATTCAACATTCAAAAAATTCAAATCTATTTCTACAACACTTGGTTATGTCAAAAAATGTAATATATTCTCTCCATGGCTAAGGTTTGCACATTTTTCTTAGTACCATCTATTTTTAAAAAAACTATTCAATTTTCTATGTACTTCTCTCTTTGTACCACATTTTCAATTTATTTATATATTTATTAGATCTTTGCTTAAACTAGAAGGTATTGAGAGCAATGTGAATATCCTGTACATTTACAGATTTGGTATCTGTGTTAATTTTGTACATATAACAATTAAAGGACAAATCAAGACATTAATTATTTAGTTTATAAATGGGTAAGTCTTCTCTCTTCTGTTACCTTTCTTTATGTCACTTAACTGCGCACTTAAATTTCTAGAGAGCCCAAAGAGAAAGGGAGAAAAACCTCTCCATTTTTATAACCAATAAGTACTCTAATAGAAAGTACTCCCTAGGGGAGAAAAACTATCTAAAATTGAGTTGTCAGTGAATTTCATTTATACATGCAGTCCACAGTCTGTAATAATGCAGGTAATCAAGCACTAATATGTATTAACTATGAGATTAACAAGGTAATGGTGTGTATCTTGTTAAATTTTTCTAAAAGAATTTCAGGCATTTTAGGTTACCGTATATAGTACAGCTCTATAGTTCTTTAGTACAACGTCTTACTTTTGCAGCAATGGAATTACATATTCACAGACAAACAGCTAATAAAGACAATGATACTATTACAGAATGATTAGTATCAATAAGTATAATACAAAAACAATATATATATATATATATGATTAAATATACCTACCTGTTGAATTTTGAATTGCGTGTTGGTGATTCTGCACCTCTTAAAAGTTGTCTGAAATACTTCAGAAATAATTATGATTTATTAAACTAATATTTAATATTGAAACATGCTACTTTATCATGCTATTTTACAGTTTAAAGAAAATATTATTTAAATCAAGTGACTACAACCACGAGTAAGGATTAAAATATTGCAAATAGATATTCAGGCCATTTGATTTTCACAGGTCTATAAATAATGTATATACAAGAAGAATGGGGCTTCTATTATATCACAGTAGCACAAAGCCACTTAGGCATCTGGCAAATCAGGTAGAGCAATTTGGTCACAATCCACCTAGTCATATATATATACCAACATGATTTTGGTATTGAGAATTATATTTACAATCAACTTCTAATCTCCATTAAATTATGTGGTAAAAAAAGAGTATTCGCTTTCTTTATCATGTTTTATTTTTCTGTTTATTTTGCTATTTGAATCATTCATCCAATGATATCAAAGCTACTATTAAATCTTATAGAAAAATCCGCAAATAAGATTAATATTTTGACTTACCTCATCACTGTGGCAGAACATAGGAGTAAACACAGTCTCCAACAAAGAAAGCACATGTTCATATGCTTCAAAAAGACATCTCATAGTTTGAAGTTTCACAACATCTATATATGGGCCTTCAGCAACTATTTTAAAAAATTATATTGTAGAAATTGTTTGTGAAGAGCATAAATACATTATATATTAGTTTAAAATGCATGACAGTTAAATAGCGTACAAACAATCCTGAAACCACATTTTGCAGAAAATCCACTGTGAGGTATAGAAATTACACCAGAATAAGGAATTAGAACAGCCAAGCTCCAGTGCTGGCGAGTAATAGTTATGTGAATTGTGAATAAGCTTCTTCATCAAATCTTTCACCTTGTTAGTAAAATAGGATAATACCGGTAGCGGACTGTGTATCTCACACAGCTGTTGCAATAATAAATAAAATACATAAGAAAACTCTGAAAACTTTAAAAAGCTATAGAATTCATTCTTATCATCTTTGACTTACTTTTTTGAATCTCTTCTACAATGAAGGGATCAAATCGAATTTTGTCAATACTTTCATCCAAACAGTATGTTTTATAAATCTTCTGCAACTCCTCATGAAGAGATAGCATTTCATCATTTGATAACTCTGGTCGCAAAATTCTATCATTGAATTCCTCTAGCAAATTAGACAAGAGTAAGAAAAAAAACGAGTTATTTTAATACACAACTATTCATGAAAACTTCATGTTCCCAATCTAATTGTAATCAATATTAAAAGCAACAATTATAAACAAACTATTCATCATTTTAAGCTTTTTAAAAAGTTTTAATTGGGATTAAAATAACTACTCAGATTAAACAGAAACTCAGTCACCCAAATATTTTATATGCCAATATAAATATGTAAATATTTACATATCAATATAAATATTCTAAAATTTAGACTAGTAAATATATTTCTAAAATTTTCTTTAAAAAACACACTGGGTTAATTAAAGACCAAGAGTCTTTAATATTGTGAAATCTGATTCACTAAATAACAGTGAAAACTAAGGCTTGTTTTTTAGTTCTACTCAAGTGTTTAAACACTATTTCCTCCAACCATGAAGTCTACAAACTAGTGATGGATTTGAGAGTCTGAACAAATGAATCTTTTTTGTAAAATGACAGATAATAGCATTTGAATAGCCAAACTACTGACTGCCTTCTTTTTTATTCCAAGAGTTGTTTATATGGAATTTACATCTTAATTCTTAATTATCCAATGAAACACAGAGAGGAAGGGAAGGAGTTAAAAAGAAAAAAAAGAAAAAACTAGAACAGAACATATAAGATCTTTGGGAGTAACAGGAAATTCATATAATTGGAGTCTCAAAAGGAAAGGAGAGAGAAAATGAGGCAGAATATCTAAAGAGATAACAGCCAAGAATTTTAAAAAATGATGAAAGATGCAGTAAAATCCAAGCAGAATAAATAAAAAAGAAAACTACACATTATAGTCAAATTGCTAAAAACCAAAACAAAAAGAAAATTGTAAAATCGGTCAGGGAAAAAGGGACATATCATATACAGGGGAACAAGAAAAAAAAATGGACGCTGATTTCTCATAAGAAACAATGGCATTATCCAAAAGACAACTGAAGAATGACTTCAAAGTACTGAGAGAAAAAAATCTGCAAACCTAAAATTCTATGTTCAGTGAAAACATCCTTCAAAAATGAAGACAAAAATAAACATCTCTTCAGACAGACAAAAGCTAAGAGAATTTGCTCCAGCGGATTGGAACTATAAGAAATGTGAAAAAGATTTCTGTCAGCAGAGGAAAAATGATAACAGAAACCTAGTTCTACAGAAAGGAATAAAGAGCACCAGACAGGTTAATATGCCAATAACTATAAGTCAAACTGTGTGTGTGTGTGTGTGTGTGTGTGTGTGTGTGTGTGTGTAAGACTGACTAAGGAAAAGATGACAATGTACTGTGGGATTTATAGCACACACAGAATTAAAATATATGATAAGCATAAGAGTAGGAAGGGGGTAATTTGAAGTATACTGAGGTTCTTATATTGTTCCTGAAGCCGTGAAACATTTTTAAGTGAAGACTGTGATAAATGAAAGATAAAAAGTTAATAGAGGAGATAAAATAGAATACTAAAAAATACTCAGAAAGGCAGGAAAGGAGGAAAAGAACAAAGAATATATGAAACAAATATGAAACACCAATACAGAAGACCTAACAATAAACATAATTATATTAAATGTAAAAGTACTACACATATCGATTAGAAAGCAAAGATTATCTAACTAGACTTTTTAAAGCAAGATTCACTGATATGCTGTTTATAAGAAATACATTAAATACTTTAATGTAAAAAGATACACAATGCAAACCCAAGTGTAAAGAAAAATACTGTAGCTATATTAATATCAAACGAAGTAGACTTCAAGAGAGAATTACCAGAGATAAAATCATTAACGATAAAGGATAAACTCATCAAGAAGACAGAACAATCATAATAAATGTGTCTGCAGCTAATAATAAGCACAAAGTACATGGGGAAAAAAGATTAACAAAATGAAAAGAAGAAGTAGCAAATCCATTAAAAAATCAGAAAGAGCACAGAATATTTTAATACAATCCATCAATTTAACCTGACATTTATAGACTGCTACCCAACACAGCAAAATAGATGTTCTTCTCACATGCACATGGAACATTCATTAAGACAGATCATACGGATTGTCCATAAAATAAATTTCAATAAATTTCAATGACTGAAATTACAGAGAATATATCGTCTGACAAGAATAGTATTAAATTAGAAATCAATCACAATTAAGATATCTCGAAAATCCCCAAATCTTTGTAAATTTAACAATACACTTCAAAATAACACAAGGGTCAAAGAATAAGCCACAGGGAGATCTGAAATTTCAAACTAAATGACAAAAAAAAAATATAACAAAGCAAAAAATTTTCAATTCAGTTATAGCAATTCATAGAGAGAAATTTATAATTTTAAACGCCTATGTTAAGAAGACAAGCTGTACAAATCAAACATCAGTGCTTTCACTTTAAACCAGAAAAAGAAGTGCAAACTAGACTCAAGGTTAGTAAAAGAAAAGCAGAAAATCAGCATTCGAAAATATTAATAGATCTGATAAACCCCTACCAATATAGGTTAAGAAAAAGAAAGTACAAATTACCAATGAAAAGGGGTTATTACTATATCTCCATAATGAGTGAACATTAGGAATAACTTGGTGACAATATACGTTACTGAGATGCACTAAAACCTTTCAGAAAAAATGTAATACTTATTCATGATAAAAATTATCAGCAAACCAGGAACAGAAGGAAACCTTCTCAGTCTGATGAAGGATAATCTAAAAAAACCTCAAACTAATATCATACTTAATGGTAAAACACTAAATGATTTCCCCCTAAGATCATGAACAAAGCAAGGATGTCAGCTTTCACCACTTAAATTAAACAATGTAGTGATGGTCCCAGCCATTCCCAATAGGCAAGAAACAGAAATAAAAGGCATAAACATTATAAAGGAAAAAGTAAAACTGTATTCACAGATGACATAATTGTGTATGCAGAAAATCCTAAGGAAATCTACAAAAAGTTACTAGAACTAATAAATGAATTTAGCTATGTCACAAAATATAAAGTCAATAATGTAAGAAATACATTATATTTCTGTATATTAGCAACAAACAATTTGAAAAAATATTTTAAGTACCACATGCAAATACATCGAAAACCATAAAGACCCATGTGAAAACTACAAAATATTATAGAAATTAAGTAAGACTTAAATGAATGAAAAAATGTAATATGTTCATGCATTGGAAATCTAAATACTATTGAGATATCAATAGTCTCCAAGTTGATCTATCAATTCAATGCAATTCAACCAAAATATCTAAGCAGGCTGTGTGTGTGTGTGTGTGTGTGTGTGTGTGTGTGTGTGTGTGTGGAAACTGGCAATCTGACTCGAAAATGTATATAGAAATGAAAAAAACCTAAAATAACCAGAACAATCTTGAAAAAGAACAAAACAAGAGGCCTTAGACCGCCTGATTTCAATACCTACTATATAGCCAAAGTTATCAAGACTATGGTTTGGCCAAAAAAAGAGACATATGGCGCAATGGAAAAGAACAGACTCCAGAAATATACCCACATGTAAATGGTCAAATTTGACAAATTTGACAAAGATGCCAAAGTCATTCAAAATGGGAAAGAAATGTCTCTTCAAAAAATGGGTATTGGGAAAAAAATGGGTATTTTTTCCATAGAGGAAAAAATAAACCTCCACTCCTACCTCATACCAACACAAAAATTATTTCAAGGTATATCATAAACCTACATGTAAGAAATAAATTATAATGCATCTAGAGAAAAACAGCAAATAACTTGACTTTTTAATAGAACTCTCAGAAAACACTAACCATAAAATTAAAAATAGATTACCTTGAATGTCATCAAAATTTAGAAGTTCTGTTTATCAAAATACCATATTCAGAAAAAGACAAGCCATAATCTGGGAGAAAATATTAATAATACTTATATCTAACAAGAGACTTGTATTTAGAATATGTAGAGAACTCCTATAATTTAATGACAAAAAGGAAAACAATAAAAAGCAGGCAAAAGACTTAAATACTTCCATTGGAAGATACCTGTATGGCCAATAAACATATGATAGTCTTCAACATCATTAGTCATTAGAGAAATGCAAATTAAAAGCAAACAATATACCACCATACACCCACTAAGCTGGCTAAAATTTTAAAAAATCAACACCACCAAATTTTAGTAAAGATGTAGAGCAATCAGAACTCTCACAAATTGCTAAGAGGAATAAAATAGTACAACCACTTTGAAAAATAAAATGGTAGTTTCTTATAAAATTAAACATGTATCTACTCTGTGACCCAGCAATTCTAATTCCAGATATTAAATGTATGCCCAACAGAAAGCCTTCTACAAGAACATTCATAGCAACTTTATTCATAATAGCCCAAAAGTGGAAGCAGTGCAGATATCTATCTACAAGGAGAATGGATACAGAAACTCAGAAACTTTTGTATACTCATACAAAAGAATACTACTTAGCGTAAAATAGAGCAAACTACTCAACTATACAACAACATGGATCAATCTTAAAAAGCATTAGTCTCAATCAATGAAGTTAAGCACAAAAGAGTACATACTATGTGATTTCTTTTATATAGGAAATTATGTAAGCAAAACTAATCCATGGTGTGAGAAATGAGACCAGTGATTGCTTTGGCAAAAGTGGGAGCAGGGATGGGTCATTTGGGAAGGGCCCTAAAAGAACTTTCTGGAGTGATGGAAATGTCCTATATCTTGATAAAGGTGTAGGTTATACAGATGTACAGATTTGCCAAACTGATCAAACTGCTCATTTAAGTTCTATGAGTTTCATGTGTAAATTATACTTGTATTTTTAAAAAGTTGTATTCGAAAAAGAAATCAGGTGCATTAAAAATAATCTTTTCATAGTCCTTAAAGTCTCATAAATCCAATAAAGCAAGATGTTATATAGCTTAAAATCAAAATAAACATTTTTATACTTGATTATTTAATCAAAACAATCCTGAACAAAAACTAAAACAAACTGCTATTGATATAGGCTAATAAATGGGCCTTTAATATATTTTCATGTACTCAATTTTTAGTAGTTTTTTTCTGCTAATAGAATTTGGTTGAAGTCAGTCATAGATTACATCCCAATCTGGAAAAGAGTGGATACTTGAGAGACAACTCATGGGTGCCCTTAGAATATCTAGTAAATGAAATGTAGTACAATGATAGATGACAACTATACATCAACTCTGATCTAAATATTCAAATATATTAAAAAGTTTAAAAACGATTTTAGTGAAGTACACAGGTAAGCCTCACCCACAGTCAGACAAATCTGCAACACGTGCACTGCTCCTTCTTGTTTCAGAAAGTTCATAAAACGAAATAAGAGATCTTGTTGCTCTCTAATTTGCTTCAATTCTAACTTCAGCACCTAGACACAATATGAAAGGAAGAGTCAGTTAAGGCTGTATAAATAGGTGATAAAATAACTTGTATCAAAAGTAGTATAAGCTATTGTTGAAAATACTTACAGATGGCTTTTTATTTCTAGGTTCTGCAAATTTCTGCAAGAATGGAACCAAAGGGGAAGGTGGTTCAGTTGCTTTCTCAGGCTTTGAAGAAAGAGAATTAATTAATTCATTAAAACCGTCATTTGATTTGACTGATATGAATCAAAATTCAATGCAGCGTGAACTCTTTTCTAATATGTTCAATACTCACTGGGCTGTCATCTATGAAGATGATAAGCAAATGATTCACAGTATCCTAAAGGAAAATCATAAATAAACACAGGTCAAAAATAACTCCATTACTATGTTCTGCACAGAATTCTCAAAGCTTATATATTATGAAAGTTTCTAGAAAAATGAAGCAACAAATGGAGCAGTGGCTAAGTACTGATGTAACACAGAGGGACTTTAAAAATCTACAGTGCATGGCCTCACCTTTTGTGAAAATGGGCAAAGAAAAGTTATTCTGACTTTGGCATTTAAAAGGTATATAAAATATTCCTATTTCTTCAAAATCTTACTGGATCAAAAGCAAAAGCAACCCAAGTGTCTATCAATGGATGGATGAATAAGCAAAACATTTTATATACCTAAAATGGAATATTATTCAGGTTTGAAAAGGAGGGAAAGTCTGACATATGCTACAACAGGGGTGAACTTTGAGGACATTACGATGAATGAAATAAGCCAGTAGCAAAAAAGACAAATAATGTATGGTTCCACTTATATGAGGCACCTAGAGGTGTCAAATTCACAGAGACAATAAGTAGAGTGGTGGTGCCAGGGGCTGGGGGGAGGAAGGAATGAAGAATTATTGTTTAATGGGTGTAGAGTTTCAGTTCTGTAAGATGAAAAGAATTGTAGAGATGAGTAGTTGTGAATGGTTGCTCAACATTATGAATGTACTTAATACCACTGAACTGTATATATAAAAACATTTAAGATAATAAATTTTAACCATAATTAGAGGGGAAAAATTTAAATCTTACTGGATCAGCTAGGAAATCCAAAGAAGGAAGGAATATTGAACCAGAGAGGATCTCTCTTAAAAGTAAGGTCAGGGATCTGGAAAAAGAAATAATGTTGTATGTATTTAGTGATTTACATCAGTTCTTACCTGGGGATCTTGCTAAAATGCAAACTATGATTCAGCAGATCTGGGGTGTGCCCCAAGATTCTGCATTTCTAACAAGCTCCCAAGTAATGTGCAAGCTACTGGTTCACAGACCACAGTTGGAGTCCTTAATTGGCTAAAAGAGAGTGCTATTTAAGAGAAAAAAAAGCATTTCCTTAGCAGAAAGGACTTAGGTGAGCATTAGAAAACACTTCTCACCTTGTAATAGTATTTAAAATGTTTAATATCTACTTAAATCAATGTTTAAAATTAATGTTTAATAGTATAATTATTTTACAATTATAATATTTAGATTGATACTATAAATTATTTTGTTTAAAATAAAAATATTTCATTTAAAATATTAAGATAAAACTTTAATTTTTTAATAAAAATTTTAAATAAAGTAACATGAAAATATATCCGTAAAATAAGCCATGGTTTCTCCTCTAAGGATTATTAGGGTAACATTAATGACATTACTTTATAGAATAATCTAAACATACTCCTGTCGCAATGAGAGAGGATGGGCCAAATGATCTCTAATTATTCTTCCCAGGTTGGTACCTTAAAACCCACACTTGTCTGTACAGTTTGTTCACATTGTTTCTCCCAGTGAGTCAAAATGTACATGTCTTTAAAAACAGAACTGCCAAGGAAGTAACAAAGTAAAATGATCTCAAATAAGAAAATTAATTTTATTCATATTTATCTCTGATTTCCAAGGATCAATTTCCAAGAAAAAATTCTAAGAAACACAATACATCACAAATACTTAGCACCTAAAATGGCATTTTAAGACTTGGTAAATTATATTTCTTAAATGAAAAATTATTCACACCATAAACTAACCTCAAATTTTAGTGTACTCCTATTATAATCAAGAATAGCAATATACGTATGCCATGGTATGCAAATGCTGCTATGACATTTTCCAGTCTATTTATACCTGCAGTCTGTTGCTTTAGGAGGCAAAACATAAGGAAAAAGTAGTTCAGTAAGTTTCCTTAAATAGTGTAATTCATCTCTTCGACTCCTCAAAGCCACGTGAAGCTCTGGACCATATTCTTCTAAAGCAGCTTGCTGTAAAAACTCTGTATTTTCCACTATAAATAGAGATAAAAAATAAACACTGAAAGAAGTTAAGCAACATTAAATAACTTCAGCCATTTCCACTAATAAACAGAAAATCATTGAATGTAGTCATTCCTTTCCTAGCCTTCCTTTCTTTCCAATATGCATTCTACTGGAAAATTTTTCCCAAACACTATATAAAGAACATAATTTTCCTCTTGGTTGGAAGTTTTTAACTTCTGAAATAAAAAGACCCTTCCTCTTTGGCAAACAAGAATTTAAATTCATGTCACTACTTTACAAATTATATTAAACAAAAGCAAATATTTTTTTTAAGTGGCAAAAGCTACAGAAAACATCTTCTAGCATACACACAAAGCTTCTATTATCAAATATTACATCTTATTCATCCTCTGCAAATACAGAAAAAAAAAAAGAAAACACGCTTCTTAAAATTCTTTATTGTCTCTGCTTTCACATCAAAATCATTCAGATAACCTTTTAGAGCAATTACAGTATAGAAACTGGCTTTCTTGGTTAAATTCTGTATCTTCTGCCCAAAGGATAAGGACATAAGAGGTATAGAGTAGAACTCCATGATCAGATAGATAACTTAATAAGTATTAGCCATGATAAGTTATATTAAGAAAAATTTTTCTTAAAAGACCAAGCACTAAACTAACATTTTAAAGATTAAAAGTAACAACAGTATTGCTACTCCTTTTTACAGACCTCAAAAGACTAGGAGAAAAACAAGTCATGCTTTCCCCTACCTGCATTCTGTGCCAAGTTTTAAAATCATGGTGTTTTGTGAAGAGAATCTTATCCCTAATTCAACAGCCTTTCTTTTTGACTATTTACGTCTATTTTTATTGAAAGAGGATGCAAGCACATTTACCAAAATAGCCAACATATGCATTCTAATGGTGTGAGTACTAAGAAAGTAAATGAAGGACTACCTGCACTTGAAGTACAAAAGCAGGATTTGCAAAGAAGGGCTTAGTTTCTTACAAGACACACATTTTGTTTCATAATCATGCAATTATTTGCCCAGCATTTTTCTCCAAGAATGCTTTGGGGTTCAGATCTTCTAAAAATTTGTATCATGAAGAGGGATCTAAAATAAGAAGACTAAGCTATGCTAAATCTCAACCCTACTTCATTACTAATGACTTTGAACAAATGATATAATCCTTTCGAGCCTCAGTTTCCACATAAGTAGCTATTAAATAGTTATTAACACTGAAAAGTTGTCATGGAAAATGTCCAAGTAGTTACAATATCTGGTGTGATTAAGCATTCACATTTAATATATAAATTAAGTCACTAGATTGGAATCTATTCAATATCTGTCAAACGTAAGAGATTTTTGTACAACTAGGTAACAAGAAAATAAAGGAATCAGGCATAAGATAAAAAGAATATAGAAGGAAAGAAACTTTAATTGGAAATATAAGCAAAATATAGATGCTGGAAAATAGAGAATGGATTAATCCCCACTAACCAACAGTGAGTGTATCTACTGCCTAACTAGTCAGCAGTTTTCAAACTAGAAAAGGAAAAGTCCCCAGAATCCACAATAAAGAGATATCTTCAAGATGAAAGACTGGATTAAGGTCTCTCTGAACAATTATTATTAAATTTAAATTAAACCAATGCTTCTAATATACATATATAGTTAACATTTCTAAGGGCCATAGACGTACTTACATAGAAAACTTTTACATAATCCCTATCCTCAAGAGGAAGATTAAGGAGAGAACACTAAGAGAGCAGGATGAATATGGATGAAGAGATGAACCTTTCTATCCTGAGTTATGCACAACTGTGTGGCCAAAGAATTTAGAAAATAAATTCATGCATTAAAGATATAAAAAAATAAAAAATCTGAAAATCATTTTTACAAGTTTATCTAACTTACTGTCATAATATTTAGAACACCAGGACCTTTGGATGAAATAAGAGTCCTCCTAATTCTTTGGCCTTTTAATTATATGGATTTCATTCATTACAGTGTTATTAATGGATCCAATCTAGCATTTAATTGTGATTTTTTAATTGAGAACCATTTTTTTTACATGAATAGTAGCAAATTAACAATCCCTATGTTGCAAAGACTCAACAATGACTTTCGTCAAACTGGTGTGTGTGTGTGTGTCTGTGTGGGTGTGTGAGATATATATATATATATATATATATATATATATATATATGTATGTATATATATATATATCAATAATCATTCTCAGAGAGGCAAAATAATTTGGAGATTTTATTTAACTGATCAATTCAACTAAAAATAAAAAGATGACTCCATATACTCATAGTCTGAGTTCAAAGTGTCTTTGGAACAAAATAAAAGGCTACATTAAAAAAATATTTTCCCACACAAATGTTTATAACTTTATTCATAATTTCCAAATTTGGAAGCAACCAAGATATCCTTCAACAGGTAAATAAACAAAATGTGGTACATCTACAAAATGGAACATGAGCAATAAAAAGAAATTAGCTATTAAGCCATGAAAAGATATGGAGAAGCCTTAAATGCATATTTCTAAAAAAGAAAAGGCTATCATATGATGCCTGAAAAGGCTACCATATGATGCCAATTATATGACATTCTAGAAAAGGCAAAACTGTAGAGACAGGTTGCCAGGGGTTCACAAAGAAAGGAGGGAGGAATGAATAGGTAAAATGGGATTTTTAGGACAGCGAAATTATGCAGTATATTGTAATAGTGGATAGATGGCATTATGCATTTGTCAGAACCCACAGATTGTACAATAAAAAGAGTAAGCCCTAATGAAAAACTGTAGACTTTAGTTAATAATAACATACTGTCATTGGTATATCAATTGTAACAAATGTACCAACTAAGGCAAGATGTTAGTAATAGGGGAAGTAGGGGGCAGATGGGAACTCTCTATACTTTCTACTCAATTTTTCTGTAAACTTAAAACTTCTCTAATAAATGAAATTTACTATTAATAATTAAAAAAACACATTTTTCCTATATCTTAACAGTAAAGTAGCCTTAACAAAATGGCGACAACAAAGTTATTATCTTCTGTCTTTGCTAGTAACAGGGTTATTTTGCCAGTAATAATTTTCAAAGTTAACTTTTTTATTTAACAATTAAATTACATATATTCAAACTCTTCCACTTTTTAACTATGTTCAAGAAAAACAATTTACTTGTTATAACATTATAAGATGAACACAGAAGAGAACTTTAAATATATAATTTGAAATATTTCTCGTATGTGAGGAATTAATCATACTAAAGAACAAATAAACTAGTAATTTAATTTCAACTCTGCCTACAACATAATTTCCCCAAATGTACTCTGATTATATTGATATTATGAGGACGGGAGAACTGGTTCCTATGCAAATGAGTCTGGGATGTGCTGGGTCAAACAAAATTAAAGCTATTCTTTGCTGAGTACTACTGAGAGATTCTGGTATGCTAGTACTTACTGGGAATTTCCAGAAGGGGAATACAATATGTAGTAATTACCAGAAAATATGACCATGAAACCTCTTCTACATGGTCATCTTACATAGAGTAGTATTCTGCAGAACATACTGGGAAAACATCGACAAAGAATACCGAATGCAAACACAAGGAAAATCAGTTTGGCAAAGAACCAAGTAGACAGTATATACGTAATTTTGTTAAAAAGGAACATTTCAGTTTGATCTAAGAGGAAGAAAATTCCCAAATGAAGATTTCATTTGTTCAATTGGAAAAAATTTGCTGAACACATGCTACGTGCAAGTCACGACAGTATAAGGGCCAAGACACACTCGAGAAACTGAAAATAGGTCATTCTGACTAAAGCACAATACACAGTGAAAGACAAGAGTAGATCAAAATATTTGGCTAGATAGCAAAGGGTTGAAATGTAGTTTAGACTCTACAGCAGTCATTAATTTTTATTTAGTAGGGAGATAACATATTAAGAATCATGAAATTAACACAGTAGCAGTATATAGGATGGGCAACACATATGTAGAATATAGGACAGATAAAAACTGTTGAAATCGTCAAGGAAAAAGGTGGAAGAGATTAAGATATACCTCAGAGGAAATAGTGAAGGCAATAGACTAGCATTCAAAAACAGACAAGAGTAATCAACAGTATATCTAAAAGTAACCAACTGTATTTTAATTTTCATAGATTCTTGAGTTTTCACAATCACTGATACGGTTAACAAACTATGGAAAAGGATTTCAGTTTAAAAGAATACTCTCACAGAATTTGTGAATATATCAGTTAATGTATCAACATTCAGACTTAGATATTTAAGGTGAAAGTTGGTATATAAAAATAAAACCACTCAAGCTTTGTAGTAGAAAACTGTATTACCTTTCTGACTGGCTTTAACTATCACTTCTATATGCTTCATTGCTGCTTTTAATAGTTTCTTGGTTATAATAGATGGAATATCCACCTAGAAAAATTCAACATTAAAATAAAAACTTTTAAAATATTTATCACTACAATGTCATTACAAGTTACAATGGCAGGAACACTATATACATATTTAAGATATTGGAACATATAGTCTTAAAAATTAGAGCTATTATTTGGAATCTTTCAAGAATATAATTTAAAAGCACTTTATATTCTTGGATCACACTAACTGTAACTCTAGAGAATTTTTCTACCATAGTAATGAAAATATCTTAATATGCATACCCTATATACTAAATTTTTTCTCACAAAATAATCTTTATTCATGACATTTCTTTAACGTGTTTGTTTTAAAAGCATTCAAGAAAAAAATCTCAAGTAACTTATTCCTTTGAGACTATAAATTTATGTTTACTAAGGTTACTGAAAATGAACTTTTTCATTCAGTTTACAAGATAAATCCTGGTTTTAAGATATACTAAAGCACTCTATTTTGCAATATTAAGTTTCATCATTCCCCACAGACATTTTTCAACTTAAAGGCTGGAAATTGTAGTGACAATGTTAGGTTAGTGAGAGGGTTGAGGGCTTATATATATACACACATAAAAGATAAATAAACTAAAAATGAATTCTAAATAAATCACCAAAAATCACGTGTATAGGACTTTGATAGGCTTATCTTCCACCACAAAACTCAACATATTCTATTTTTACTTTATCAAAGGCATGAGAAAATTGCATCACAGTAGTGTCAAGTTTTGTGTTATCTTTTCAATTCTTTTTAAATTTCATATTAAAGAAAAAAATCACAGGCTGATAAATCTAATAAGCACGATGGATCATAAACCCCCAATTTTTAGTAATTTACTAATAAAACCCAGAGCCATTTACAGATATCTTTTGGCTACATAAGATCAAGCACGTTCAATAAGGGGTTATTTATGCCAGTAGTATGCCTTGTTGCAAAATAACATTACTCTTCATTTACTCCTGGCCTCTTGGTACTCAATGATTATAAATTATTCTCATATTTATCAAATAATCATGCTTTAGTTATCAAATATTTTATAAAAATCTTGTCGTCTGACAACATTCATGAAAAGTTTCATATGTAAGTTCCATTTTAGAGACTTTAGGTCAGAATCAAAATGATAAAATAATGTGTTTGTCACTAAACTTGGATTAAAAAAAAAAAACACAACTGTGGACCTTAAATGTTTCCTTGTTTTCATTATTCCCAAACTGCCAATTTATATTACTCAGGTAACTGTATGAGTATAGAACATTGTACTAGAAATAAGATGATCCAGGCCTACTCCTTTGCCTATTAACTACCTCTGACACGCTGACAAAGTTATTAATACTTTCTATAAAATGGGTATGACAATGACCCGTTTATCTCCCAGGATAGTTACAGATAAAAGAAAGAACAGATAGCATAACAATCCGGAAAATGGAAGAAAATATTTGCAAATCATGTATCTGATAAATTACTTGTGTACATAATATATAATGAACACTTACAACTCAATAATAAAAAGATGAATAACCCAATTAAAAAGTGGGCAAAGGATTTAAATAGATATTTCTCCTATAAAAGATACACAAATGGCCAATAAGTATGTGAAAAGATGCTCAACATCATTAGTCATCAGGGAAATGCAAATTACAACCACAGTGAGATACTGATTCACACCCACTACCATGGTTAGAATGAAAAAGTGAGATAACAACTAGTTCTGGCAAAGATGTGGAAAAATCAGAATCCTCGTACACTGCTGGTGGGAATGTAAAATGGTGCAGCCACTTGGGAAAGCGGTCTAGCAGTTCCTCAAAAAGATAAACACAGAGTTACCATTTCACCTAGCAATTACAATCCTATGTATATACACGAGATAAATAAAAACATCTATTTCCCCCCCCAAAAAAAAAAAACTTGTACATAAATGCTATGTTAACATTATTCATAACAGCCAAAAAGTGGAAACAATCCAAAGGTCCATCAACTGATTGATGAATAAACAAAAATGGCATATTTGTACAACGTAATATTATTCAGACATAAAAAAGAACGAAGTACTGATATGTGCTACAAAATGACAACATTAATAAACCTTGAAAACATTATACTATGTGAAAGTAACCAGTCACAAAGGCCACATATTATATGTGGCCATTTATATGAAATGTCCAGAATAGACAAATCTATAGAGACAGAAAACTTGGTTGGCTAAGTCTAAGGGAATGGAGGAACAGTGGTTTATGGCTAAAGAGTAAGAGGTCTCTTTTTGGATGATAAAAATGTTCTAAAATTGATTGTGGTGATGGTTGCATAACTCAGGGACTATTCTAAAAACCATTTAATAGTACACCTTAAATAAGTGAATTGTAAGGCATATAAAATATATCTCAATAAAGCTGCTACCAATAAAATATAGCATCCTCCCAAGTATGAAGTCCTGTGATTTTAAAATCACTAGGCTATCTCAAAGCCTAACATAGCAGAGTTGTTCTATTAACTAATATTTATATATGAATTCACTGTAATGAGTCAGTTTTTTGATCAATTAACTTTATTGACTTACTGTTATAATTTAAATGGTTTATCATCAACTAACTGGTATTTCTTACTAAATCTTTTATTCCACTTAAATTGTCGACTGAGATAATTGCCTCAGAACCTTTTTTAAAACAATATGATTAATGTTTATCAACTTTTTTTATTTACAAAAATGACAAATGCTCAATGCAAAAAAAAACAAATGGTGAACAGAAAGAAATTCATGGAAAGAACCAAAATATCAGCATCAACTTACCACGATAATAAGAATAAACAGTGATAAGGATATATATGATCTTAATATACATATTAACGAGCTTTAATATGTGAGCTTTGTTTGCAAAGTGGAAAATGTCACATGTATTCTTTTCCAGCCTCTTCCACGTGAGTATATAAGATAACTTCCCATGTTAATAAGTACTATTAGACAAAATGACTTTACATGGCTGCATAGGATTTTATAGTTGGCCATGTATTACATTTAATTAACCAACAATCCTACAGTATCATCAAATAAACATCAGTTTTTTCATTATACTGCAATGAGTTTTCAAACATACATTTTTACGTAAACTCTGATTATTTCTTTAAAATATATTATCAAAAAAATGGAATTAAATTTGGGAGTATAAACATTTTTAAGTCTTTTAATAAAGATTATCAAACTGCAGTACATTGTTAAGAGTTACACCAATCTGGATTCGTACTTGCTTTGCCTATTTCCCCACAATCACCATTGCTAGATATTATCATTCTTTTTTATTTTTCCCAATCTGATAGGCAAGAAAATAGCATCTTATCAAAAACCTCTATTTATTTGATGTGAGACAATATAGTTTCAAGTATTCATTGGCCATTTTATATTTTTCTTTTGTGAACTGCTTAGTCATTTTTTGCATTTCTTTTCTACAGTGGTTGACTATATTGTTCATTTGTTGAATAGGTATATAGATACAGTTAACAAGATATGTCTTCATTTTCTTTACTAATAGCAGAGATATTATAAACCAAGTTAATGACAATATGTTCAATTCTACTGAATTGACAAGATGGTAGAAAAGTGTGTGCATCTACAGCCAACACACTGTTAAGTACATCTATAGGCAAAGGCCCAAACATACAGAAAATATGGCCCCAAAATTTTTCAAATAGATTATAATCATTACCATTTACACAGTAAATTCATTGAACTGGAATGTGCCTGTTTTCCTCATAGTTGTCTTTTTATTTATAACTACCACAAACTAAGATACCCAAGCATTAAAGTGAAACTGATCAATGAATCAAAAGTAATCCATCTTTTCATCTAAAAAAAAAATGAAAAGCGAAGAAAAAAACAAACACAATACAGGATAAAGCAAACACAAGATTTTTAAAACCCTCTTTAGTAATGACAAGATCTCAAATTCCCAATTTTTCATTATAAATATATACCTTGTGAATCCTTCGAATTAAGACAGATGCAAAAAAACGTAATGTAATCCTCAGTTCATCAACAAAGGACTCATCATCTGTTACATCCCTTCAATTGAGAAAAGAAAGCATTTAGATTCAGAAAAATAATACACAGCTTCACCATCTAGAAACCAAGGAAAGTCTAGAGCTTCCTCTTTTTTCCATTTACTTATGCTATTTTTCTTTTGTGTCTTAACAAATAATGTATTACATTATAGAAGACAGAACTGTATATAGAAGAAAATAAACAACTCCCACAATTCTAGTACCAAGACATATTACTATTAACTAAACTGTAGTATATATTTATTTCCGTGTAGATATCCACATGTACGGAGTCATATTTTCACAATCCTAAGATCATTTTCTAAGCATCAAAGAAATTTCTAAGAAACAAAACAAAGAATAATTTTGGAAAAGCAATAGAATTAAAATATAAAATTTTAAATTAATTTAAAATATTTATAGATTAATAATATAAACTCATTCCAAAAGTTTTTTAAAAAGTGTTATATTTGAAAAAACACAAACTGAAATTCAAATGTTTTTAAACAGAAATTTTGACAACCTTCTTCTGAGGAGCTACTTTTCATTTTCCTGAGGTCTTGAGGTCCCTAGAAGAATTAGGACACTTCCCTAATCAAAGCAAGAAAGAAAGGTATGTATAATGGTGATATCCTGAACTTGAAGATGGTGCTAACTGTTAAGTCCCTTGGTAGAATAAGGAAAATAATTTTATCAACCATGCTTCCCACTATGAAATTAGGGTAGATGTCATTAAATATTACATTTGTAAGTCATATAGGTATAAGTGTTCAAATACATAACTAAATACCTGATACTTATGTAAGGACGTATTTATTTATTAAATGATATAACTTGGATTTATGATCCTCAAACTATATATATTTTTTCAGATCTAAGAGTATTTTCTGTAGTCAAGGTAGAGGGCTCTTGTATATCCATAGCAGAAACCAAAAACAAAGTTACTTTGAAAAAAAACTTAATATTCCAGGAAAATACTATTAAAATTCTTTCAATTTAATGAAACATCTGAATATAAATTTTTCCTCTAAATGTGCAATGATTTCAAATGTACAAGGTACTTACAAAATATTAAATCACATTTAAGAGTGATAAAAAATTCTGCAAGTTACTTTTCTTTCAAAAACCAGCCTAGGTTTTTTTCCTCTTTGCTTTCACTAGACTGTTAATTGATTGCTACATCAATGATTCTTAACTGGGGCCAATTATGCCTCCCAGGTAACATTTAGCAATCTCTAAAGACATTTTTGGTGGTCACAACTATGGGAGGAGGAGGTAATACTAGCACCGAGAGAGAAAAGGCCAAGGGTGCTGCTAAAAATCCTATAATGCACTGTACCTCATAACAAAGAATTACTTGGCCTAAAATGTCCATAGTGCAAAATTGACAAACCCTGGCTTACACTAAAAACCCATCATTGGCATGCTTCACTTAATGGTATTCACTATACTAAAGAAATAGGTGTTATAGAAAGAACATACCTGTACCACGGATAAACAAAGTTTTCCAACACTAATTCAAGGACCTGCATAAAAATTATTTTTAAAGAAAAATTAAATTAATAACTAATTCTGGGAAAATAAACTACTATTAAGTAATATCTAATACTACCAAGAACCAATTTTATTAGCCTAATTATTAACATCATGGACGTGACAAAATGCATGCCAGCCTTACATGGTTGTTGTGATAACCAAAGAGAACATAAGAGAAACACTTTGAAAACCATAAAACTCCATAAAAAAGAAAAATTACATTTAGAATGACACACACATTTCTAAAGAGTTGCATTAAAAAAAACACACACACACTAAATTGTTTCTGACTCTGAAGCTTCACTGAACCAAGAAAGTTCTTTGGAAAGAAGGAAAATAATAGGCTAGTCTTTTGTATTCTTAACTCTTTCTGAAAGTCAGTATCCCCAGAATAGTATAAAGAAACAAGTAGATAAGACTTTTAAAAGGCGTCAGAATTAGGTATCAGTGATTCCTTTCAATGGAGGCTAGTGATTAGAAAGGAGCATGAGGGGAACTTCTGGACTGCTGATGTTTTGTTTCTTGATCTGTGTGCTGGTTATACAGATACGTTCACTTAGTAAAAATTTTAGCTGTACATTTAAAATCAGTTTATAAGTTATATATGAAAAAGTGGCAAAACAAATCAAAAGAAAACCTGGGTGTTAAATCTTCCATTTCTTGAGTATGGATGTAGCACTATATATTAATTTTTTAAAGGAGTTGGCAGCCATGGCAGTAACTTTTAAAAAGCAGCAGGGAAGGAATGAAACAATGTATCTAATCTGACTTTACCAGGTGTTATCAAACAATATGGTGAATGTTTAAATTTTTAAAAATTTATTATAGTAAAAGACACATTGCCATTAATAATCCCCATCAAAATACTCGTCCTCACTTTGAACACACTTATCCCATGATTCTTGCCACTTTCTGAAGCAGTTTTGAAGTCCTCTTTTGTGAGTGTCTTTAATTATGCTATCATGGCTGCCTCAATGTCCTGAATTATTTTGACTTTGGGGAAGAGACAGAAGTCTTATGATGCCAGACCCAGTGAATGTTTTTATTTGACAGAAATAGCTACATACCAGAAGCAATGTGTGACTCGGAACGCTGTCATGATGGAGGATGATTTACAACACACTTTAAAACACAACTTCTCTCAACCGTAGCTCACACCCCACTGACTGTACCGAAGAAGTTGAAACTTGTCACACTGCTACTAAGGTTCAATGTGCCATTTCCCATACAAAAGATCCCTGCTTTTCCGTTGGATGGCACTTGGCAGCAGCATTCACCATATTTTATGATCAGAATGGAAAGGCTACGTGTCACACATCACTTCTAGTACGGCAATTTGGCAACGTTCGACTTACGGCTCTTCCCCAAAATCAAAATAACCGTGAAAGGTAAACGTTTTGAATCAATTCAGGATATTGAGGGAGCTACGACAATGCAACTAAAGACACTCATGAAAGAGGACTTCCGGAGCTGCTTCAGAAAGTGGCAAGAACGATGGGATAAGTGTGTTCAAAGTGAGGGGGAGTATTTTGAGGGGAATTAATGGTAATATGTCTTTTACTGTAATATTTTTTTTTATTTAAACATTCACCTCGTATACCTATTTACCTATATACAGCAGTAATGAAGGCCATGGATTCTTTACATATTAAGGCAACAAGATTTGGATTTTTTTACTACAAATACTAATCATTAGTGACATCAGCTGGGATAGAAACAGGGATAGGACACAGAGAGGAGACTAGAAAATTTACCACTAAACATTTGGTCTTACTTTATTCCCCATATCCTGTAGGACCAATCACCAAATCCCACTTATTTAACATCCTCAGTAGCTCTTTTCTACAGCCCCACTTTTCAGGTCCTCATCTGCTCAACCTTATACTATAGCAATGGCCTCTAAACTAGTCTTCCTCCTTACAAGTTAGCTCCCCTCCCCATACTCCACAAAGTTGTCAAAGTAATTTAAAGCACATATATTTGACCACATCACTCCCTTGCACGAAACCCTCAATATATCAAACCACAATATATCAAAGTAAGAAAAGTGGAGCTGCACTGATTTTGAATGGGTGGGAGAAAGGTGCATACCAGCAACTGTGACCATTTACTTCCTTTTCACCTCCCACTGCATCCTGTGAGTCACATATGAAAACTCTAGTTACACATCTGAAAATCAATGGTTTCCATGATCAATTAAACTACTTCACTATGGCCCTTTAAGTCTTTGACAATCTTATTTCTAAAGGGCCATATAAAAACTGGTTAAGAATTAAGCCAGACCTGAGTTTTAGACTGAGCTCTGCTACCAAACAGCTATGAAACTTGAGAAAATGATTAAAACTCTGTAAACCCCAGTTTTGGTTAAATCATCTATAATAGCACCTACTTCATAGGTTGTGTGATTACATGAAATAATTCAAGTACCATGATTAGCACAGAGCCTAATATATAGTAAGTGATCAATAAAATTAGCTACTAGAATTGTCTCTTCATTGCCCACATCCTCCTTCACATTTTACCCTCCAGCTTACTGAACACTACACCTTGTTTCAAAACCTCTTTTTCCCTTTCAAAAGCTCTTCCAAACCCTGAAATACGCTTTCCCTTCCTGACTGCCCCTCTCAACAGTTATGTACCTCTTCCTCTGTAGTAATAATACACCTTATTATTTCTGCCATTATTCCCTCTATTACATTATATTGTAATTACCTGTTAAATGTCTAACTCCCTTCCCAGACTCAAGTTCCCAGAAGAAAGGACTGTATCTTATTTCTCTTTTTATTTCTAGGGCCTCGTCCAGTTCCTGCCTATATCAAGATCTCAAAAAATGTTTTCAAATTTGGAGCTAATATTTATTGAAAGCCAGTAAACACCAGACACTAGGCCAAGAGCTTTATATAAGTTTCATTTTTTTAAAGAAATAAATGAAGTGTCAAAGACACAAATAATATTCTTGCTAGAGGTCTTATCTTCAACAGACCTCAAATCAGCACTCTCCAATAGAAATATAATAATGTGAGCCACATATGCAATTTTAAATTTTTTTCTTTTTTTAATTTATTGAGGGTGACATTGGTTAAAAACACAGGTTTCAAGTGACAATTCTAAAATACATCATCTACATTTTACATTGTGTGTTCACCACCCAAAGTCAATTCTACTTCTGTCACCATATATTTGACCCTTTCTATCCTTTTCTACATCCCTTTTCATCCCCTTACCCTCTGGTAACCACTAAACTGTTGCCTGTATCTATGAGTTTTTCTTTGTCTTGGTCATTTGTTGCCTTCAGTTTATATCCCACGAGTGAAATCATGATTCTCGACTTTTTGCCTGACTTATTTCACTTAGCATGACTCAATTTTCTAGTAGCTACATTTAAAAAAAAGAAAACAGGTGAAATTAATTTAAGGATATATTTTATTTAACCTAATATATCCAAAATATTATCATTTCAACATGTAATCAATAAAATACTTAATAGCATATTTTACATTCCTTTTCCTTTACTAAGTCCTCAAAAATCCCATATATTTTTACATATACAATACATCTCAACACATTTTTAAATGTTTATTAGTAGCCACCATATTGGACAGCACAGTCTTAAATCGGGGAAGCTTGAAGATGAAAAAGACGTTACAGAAAAAATGCAAAAGAAAAATGCCAACAGTTTGGTACTTATGCAGCATACTTTTGGCCACAGAAGGATACAAATGGGAAAAAGGACAATTAGGCAGAATTCAGGTGTCTAATGCTATTCTTCAACTAATTAGCATTCAGTTTAAGTCAATACATACCTATCAGCTACCAACAATGTATCTGGCCCTGCATTTGGTGCTGGGAACAAATGAGACCCCACTGCCTGCCTTAAAGGACTTGACTATTTCCTCAGATCAACCGAGAAGATAAGTCTCTAAAAGAAATAAACTAAAATATGGTAAGTTACCAAAAAGGTACATACAAAATGTGATTGGAACAAAGATAAAAGAAGATGCTTTCTATTGCTACCTAATGCAGAACGATGAAAAGTACCCCATTCTCTGCTCTACACTTCAATTAGTGTCAAAACTGGGGTCATAATTCAGCAAGATATATATTTGCTCCTTGTAGCTCTGGTACCTCCTTTTAAAATTACAAAGTGGTCATTTCTACTACCCTATCATAAAAATGTTTTTATAAGAGTTAAGCAATAACCAAGTAAAACAGTGCTTTCTTTGGCTAAAATGCCCATTTAAATTACACATGGGATCCAAAAACATTTCTAGCTTACATTCAAGTCACATATTTCATAATAATCTACTACTTAGCCAAGAACTGATTAGGTGGCATATATTAATATGCTTCACAATTACATTTCCCATAGGTATTTAATATTTTCTGCTTGAGTATATTTGGCAATATTAGTTACCTCTGAGAGAGATGCATCAACCTTGGAAGAAATTTTCAGGTCTAACCATGGCTGGTAGTTTTCAAGTAGCAAGGAAGGCCTAAAGAAAATCACACAATTCAATTGCTTGAAATCCAAATGTAATTAGGTCGATGCAAAAGTAATTGCAGTTTTTGCAATTATTTTTAACCTTTTAAACCGCAATTACTTTTTCACCAACCAAATAGAAAGATCAACAAATATAAAAGGTCTATCTTACCTATGTCGTTTACATTTCACTTTACCACAAACAGCACAGCTACGACCTTGAGGAAATAATTCTTGAAGTCCAAACTGCTAAAAAAGGGAAATGGGAGGGGGAGAGATTTGTCTTTATATATCATCTTTACAAAAGAGAATCAATTTATCAAAAGCTTGTTAATCAATATTATCAATTCAGAGGACATTTTTTATTATTGTCTGCTTTAACACTGAAACACCATTCTTTGTAATACATACTACTTGCTAAACTAAACTGACAACAGAGAATACCTGATGAAATGCTTTATAATACCTAACCCAAATTTCCAATCTTACAATTCAAGTTAATTGTTATGTTCACTTATTAAAAAAAGAAAAAGAAATTCCATTTACATTTGCAAATAATACTCTGCTGCAAAAGTGTATGAAAAAACTATTTTCTATTTCTCCAAAACCTTGAATTCAATGAGGGAGAAGATACATGATAACTAGTAGGGTTAGAGAGCACCACTTTCAGCTGTGTTTCCTCTGAGTAGAAATATCACCAAATCTGAGATGAGGGATTGCATCAACTTGAAGAATTCTCAAGTAAGACATCAAGATATCCCACTAAATCCTGACATACACTTTAGGGACTTTGCCTATCAGACATAGACTGAATACACTACCATCTACCATCTGTATTGTTTTAGTTAAGCAAACTGCCTAATTATTTCTCTGTTGTTTCTATGGAACAAATAGACATTTAGGAAATTAATAGGGTTAATTTAATCCAGAGTTCCCTAACTGTGCCTGTGCCTCGAATCACCTGGAAAACTTTTAACAAGGACTGATGACAATGTTCTAGCCCAGAATTATTCAATCAAAATCTGGTAGTAGGGCCCAGGAATCTTTTTTTTTTTAGTCTCTCTTGCTCTCTCTCTCTCTCTCTCTCTCTCTCTCTCTCACATATATTGTTTATATATTTATTTTGTGTATATATATATATTGTGTGTGTGTGTGTGTGTGTATATATGTGTGTGTGTGTGTGTGTGTATATATGTATGTATGTATGCGTGTATATATATATATATATATATCTCCCAGGAATGTTTATTTTTAAAGATTGCCCAGGTGACTCTACTGTACAACCACCTTTGGGAACCTCTGTTTTAATTGATTGTCCTCACAGTTAATATGCAGTTAGAGGACACTCTAAAACTGTGGATCCCAACTTTCTGAGAATTTTGTATTTTCTTTTTATAGTTCCTCCTAAGAGAACTGTAGACTTTAAAAAACACACATATGTAAATTTCACTTTGAAAATGTTCTGATGTCTTCCATTAATAAATAGCAGATGAATTTTTTTAAATAATCACTGCTTTAATATGCTTTCAATAATAACATCAAACAGCACAGGGTCATACATACTGACTTTTAAAAATAAAAACACATAAATTTTACCTTGGGTTTGTATTTTATTGTGAAGAATATATTTGGTAAGAGAGAATCAGGTCTTAACGAGCAGTAGAATGTGACGACTCCAGCAACAAATGACCAGAAGATCATTAAAACATGAAGATACCTTAGAAATAAATGAAAATAATTATTAGAACCAAAAAAAGTATAATACTAAGTTGTCCCTTCATTGATTTAACAAATATTTATTAAGCACCTACTATAACAGACTAAAGCAATTTGTCCAATCATGATTTTCTGTAATGTATTTATTAACTACAAGAATCACAGTGTATGCTATGAAAAGAACATTGCACATAAAATATAAGGAAGTATATTTCATAAGGTATATAAATGTCTAATCACTGTTGTACACCTGAAACTAATGTATTATCAACTAATTGAAAAATAAATTTAAAAAATAAATAAATAAAATGGGAGGGAAAGCTTAAAAAATAAACTATAAGAATGTATAAATTCTCAATATTCCATAATTTGGTACCTAAGTTGTCATGTTTAGCCTCTATTACATTCTTCCAGGTACCTTCTAATGATATTCTACTATTCATACCCCACCAAAATTCTGACTATTTTTCATTATTATTTTTTTTTAATTACTGAGTGCCTATTTTATGCTACACAGTACAAGGTTCTGGTGATATAATAGGTGCCATGGTCTTTATTTCATAGAAAACGCTATCTGGTATAACAAGTAAGTAAATGCAATACAGTGTGATCATGTGTTCTATATTATGACAGAGAAAGCACACATGATATGGGAACACATCAGCCAGAATACACAACCCAAATTTGAAAGGACAGAAAAGTTTTTTTCAGAGAAAGGTTTGGGAGTTATCCGTACAAAAATCACTTAAGTCATGGGGACAGATGACATGACCCAGGGAGAAGCTGCAGAGTGAAAAAAGAAGAGAGTATAAGACATTTAAGAAATAAGCAAAGCAAGAGAAATCTAGAAACAAATCTAGTAATTAAAGAAGAGTTGGGAAGAAAACCAAAGGTCAAGTCATAAAGGCTACCAAGATAAAAAAAAGAAAGAAAACATGTCAACAGGGATGAAGTAGTTAACAGAATCAAATATTTGTAAAATAAAGTGTGGAGGCTGAGAAAGAAGATAACTACCGAGAAGGGCTCCTAGTGGCTAACCGGGCTCAAATTCAAAAGCAGAGCCTAGCAGCTGTTTCTAAACAGGGGCCTCTCAAGCAAACCACACTTCAGGGAGAAGCCTGCATGCACTGAGCTGCCTGCCTCCTGCACTAAACTACTTCCCTGCACTGTGCTCCTGATGGCTGAGCTAACCCTTATAAAGGAGTTCCTAGAACTGTATTTCAACCAATGGACTGAGGTTTTCCCCATCCAATTGGAGCTTTGCAGCTATATCCTCATCAGCATCTTCACCAATCAATCAAAGCGGTTCCATTCTGACCAATCAGGACAGTGCCCTTTGGACCAGTCAAACTGTGAGGATTTGGAGTCCTGATCTGCATGAGGACGGTGGACAAGGGGTGGGAACTTATGTCTCTATAAGTCAGCTCCTCGCAGCCTCGCTGCCTCGGACAGGGCAATTTCCCTTTCACCAAAGACCAAACGTCAGAGTGGAGCAGACTAAAGTAGCCTCGCCCCAGGGTCACCTCATAGGTGTGCTGTCCCACAGCCATGGTCTCTCTCTTTTTTTTTTTTTTTTTATTGGGGAAGGGGAACAGGACTTTATTGTTGAGCTATACCACTATTAAGCTGTTCTCACAGCCATACTGTATCACAATTGAGCTGTTTGCACTGAATAAAGTTTCCTTCTTCACCCCATCTCCAAATTGAGGACTCCTGTTGGCCTTGAATTGGTGCTAATGACCATCAATTGACAAAAGAGACAGATTGAGAATTGTTCATTAGTTTTTGCAACAAGAGGCACTGATGAACTGGCAAAAGCATTTTAGTAGAATGGCAAATCCACTTTTGAAGTGGATTGAACAGTGAGATGGAAGTAAGGACGTGGAATTGGTGAATGTGGGTAATTCTCTTTTTAAAGGAAAGAAGAGCTAAGGTGGTAGCTGGAGGGGCACAATGAGGGAAGGTGTTTAGTAAAACCTGATCACATTTAAATGTTGATAGGAGAGAAAGAGACAAGGGAAAAAGAGGTAGGAGAGAAGAGAAATAATTGAGTGAATAATGTCCTAGAGAAATAGGAGTAGTTGGGTTTCAGAGCCTAAACAGAAGAAATAGTTATAAAAGGGAGAGATACCTCTTCCCTAATACCAAAGAGAAAGAGTAGATGAATGAGAATGCAGTTAAGCCGGTAGATTCAGTAACAAGAATTAATGGCCGTTATGACGGCCGTTAAGTGAAACAAGAGATGCTGAGAGTAAAGGGTGAAGGAGGCATGATCAGAAATTATAGAAGCCTGGGGAAGTTCTGAAACAGCTGCTAGGGAAAAGTAAAGAGGGGGACTGCTGGGCAGTACTGAGGCTGAAGAGTTCAATCTCTAGCAGTATTCAGTAACCAGGAATATAAACACTAAAAAGGCAAGCAACATCACTGATCTAAGATTTTGATTTTGTCAGATGAGTGGAATAAAAGGGAAAGGAGGTAAGGATACTGGCAATTAAGAGGTTGGACTGATGGTCCATGGAATCTAAAGTAGAGTGACTAAATTGCATAGGAAAGTAACAGCAGAAGAGAGACAATGAATAAAGAAGAGAAGAGAAGAGTCAGTAGGCTGAGAAGTCAAGAAGCAGATATTAACTGAAAGGGAGAAGTAGACACTGGTCATCCAGTGAGGTATGTAATTTTTAAGATTTCAGAGGGAGAGCTCTTTCTGATGATAAAAAGGGCCACCATATGGTGATCTAATTGGAAGGCTGAAGAAGAGTCACCTTGAGATAGATGAGAGTATTTAACAGGTTACTCACACAAGCACAGAAGTCACCTAGAATGATGGCAATACGACTATATAAAATGGAGAGAAAGTCTATAATCCAGAAGCCAAAGTCTTCTATAAATGAGTACAAGTGACCTGGAGATTGAGATCAAACTCGCAGAAAGCATATGTTTCAAAGGAGTAAGAGACTTCTACTTCCTTGACAGAATAACTGGTGCCTTCCCACCAGAAACAACTAAAAAACTGGGCAAAACATATGCAGCAACTGTTTCCAGGCCTTGGACCACAGGCAGGATAGGACTGTAAACTTGAAGAGAAGTTTAAGAGAAGAGAAGCACACCAGTGAATTCCACATCCATCCCAGTTCTCTGACTAGGGACAATTTTCCAACTGTATCATGGAATAGAAAGGGTCACAGAAGCAACTGTTAAAACCTGGAAGTTCAGAAACGGAGAATACAGTAGTAAGAGGGAAGCTGGATGGTTAGAGGTGCTTACAAATTATAGACAGTGACACAGAAAGTACAAAATCTGTGAGACAAAGGCTAAGCCACCCAACCAGATGAGATTGCCTGGTCTCCAGGCAATTCTGTACTTGAGAAACATCCACTGCATATCTATTATTAAATGCTCTCACTCAGCACTTAAAACATAAACATGGTTACCACCCATTCAAAAAACAGCCGTGGCTTAATGCTGCCTGCAGAATGAAATACAAACCCCTTAAATCTTTATAATCCCTTTCAATTTTATCCCAACTCACCTTTATATCCTTATTCCCATTCCTTTATACAAAGCTTCACTCTAACCAAACTAGCATACTTCACATGAAGCTTTTAAAACAACACTTCTGTCTGGAAATTAATTCAGGTTACAGAGGTATTCACAGAAAAAAATAATAAAATTCATGTCCACAGTTGCTTAGAAAATCATTTTGAGCCTGAGAGATATGACTCAGAATTTTTAATTTTTAGATTCTTGAACAGTTATATAGTATATATTTCATACATAATAATATAACACTCCCAGTGAGGTCTGATGCATACTCCATAATCAAATATTAATATTTCTGCAGTAAAATATGAACAAGAAGAAACAAGTCAGAAAAAAATACTTTAAATAGTGTCATATCTGTTCAGATCAGGTTTTGTCATCAAATGTAACTGGTGCCAAACTTAGGGAAAAAGTTACTTCTTCAGACCTTTTTGATTTCAGAATTACAGATTAGGAATTGTAGACCTAAATTTAGACAGAATGACAATAAACACTACATGCAACATGTGTGAGTTATAACTAAGGCAAGCAATAATTAAAGCATTATGTAAAAAGAAAAATCTATAGCCTTAAATGCATTAACCCTGTGGTTTTCAACCAAGGGTGATTTCGCTCCCCCAGGGAACATTTGACAGTATATGAAGACATTTTTGATTGTCACAAATGTACAGAGGTGGAATGGGGGAGTGCACTACTGACATAAAGTGGCTAGAGGCTGAGGCTGCTGCTAAATATCCTATAATGCACAGGACAGGCCCCCACAACAAAGAATTATCTGACCCAAATTATCAATAGTGCTGAGGTTGGGAAATCTTGCATTAATCAGAGACAAAGAAATGGTGAAAACCAACACGCTAAGCATTCAGAAAGTTGGGGCGTAGGGGACACAGCAAATTCAAAGGCACAAAAAGGAAGAAAACAGTTAAGAGAAGAACATAAACCAATAAAGTAGACAATGACAAGAGATAATAAAATATAAGTTGGGTCTTTGGAAAAATTCATAAAATAAGCAAACTTTTAACTGCATCCTACTGGAAGTTACTAGGTCACCAATTACTCTAAACACAGATAAATAAAAGAGTAAGCATTTATCCTACTTTTCCAATTTGAGCTGCACTTCATTGTAATTAAATATACCTACTGCATGGAATAAAGTAATTGTATTTTTAAAAAAAGAATTCAAATTTAAAACTACAGAAAGAATGAAAAAATGAAAAAATCATCATGTTGCAACCTATAATGAAATAACTGACTCAGGGCATAAATAAGCGGTAAAACAAAAGAGCAAGTTTTGGTTTGTTGAAAGTTTATTTGAAACTTATCTTGCAAGGTATCAGCTATCACTACCTGAATCCATGGAAAGTGAGGCTACTCCATCGTATGTGGTGTCATCCTCTAATGTGATATATAACAGGATGTACACATCATTACTAAAGTATTCTTGTATCCCCCCAAAAAATCTAATTTAGCCTATAGATCTAACTCCCTATATACAAAAAATATAATAGTGAGTATAAAAAAACCCAAAAACCAAGATACCATGAGGAAACCATCAGCAAAATCGAGAGTATGAACAAATGACACAGTTTCTTCAACAAATCAATGGCAAGGGGGTGGGGGGAAGCAGGTGAGGAGAAATGCTCCAGAGTGGGATTGACAAACTATGGCTTATGAATCTGATGCCACCTGCTCTGGTACAGCCTTCAAGCTAAGAAAGAATTTCACATTTTAAAAGGATTCTTTTAAAAAAGAATATAGGAACAAGACAAACGAATGAGAAACAAAAACTCATAGACACAGACAATAGTTTAGTGGTTACCAGAGGGTAAGGGGGTGGAGAATGGTAGATAGGGTAAAGGGTATCAAATATATGGTGATGGACGGAGAACTGACTCTGGGTGGTGAACACACAATGGGATTTATAGATGATGTAATACAGAATTGTACACCTGAAATCTATGTAACTTTACTAACAATTGTCACCCCAATAAACTTTAATTTAAAAAAAGAAAGAAAAGAATATAGGGGGAGGGGAGAAACCAAGATGGCAGAGTAAACATTGTGCTTGCATTCTCCTGTGAACACATTGAAATTACAACTAAATTATAGAACAATCAACTGGGAGAACCAACTGCAGTCTAGCTGAACAAAAGTTTTATAACTAAGAATATAAATAAGAAGCCACATGGAGACTGGTGGAGGGGTGGAGATGTGGAACGGACTGGCCCCACACCTCCATATGGCAGTTGAAAATCAGGAAGGGTATCTCAGCTGTGGAGCTTCCCCCAGAGGAGTAAGAAACCCCAGCCCTACACCAGGCTTCCCAGCCCAAAGTACTGATGCTGGGAAAAGAAGCCCCCACAAAATCTGACTGTGAAAAACGGGGGAGTCTGACCAGCCCAAAAGAAAGTCTGCAGGAAACCCAGGCATCCTCTTAAAGGGCCTGTGCACAGACTCACTCATTAGCAGGCAGTCACCCTGGTCTCTAGCAGAGGGACAGTGACTGGGGGGTTCTGGGGCATTGGAGACATACAGGGAGAGACTGAGTTGTGTGGCTTTCAGACGAGGACTAGAGGTTTGCCATTTTCCCTGTGTAGGGTTCTTCTCCTGTGCAACCAGCAGGCGGACACCATCTTCCAGTGGTGAGCCCTCCCCCCACATCTATGACCAAATCTGAATCTGAATTGGTCTGGCTCACTCCCCCCTTTTGATTCCCTGGAACCCCACCCACCCAACTTGCCCAATGCCAGAGACACACTCTCAGCCAGCAGTTAGCCCCAATCTCATTGCAGTCTTCTTTGGACAACTATTGGAGGTTCGCATGTCCCAGGAGGGCAGCAATTGGCCTCAGTGTGTTTGAGACTTTTGCTGAGTATCTCTAGACTTAGCACTGGCACCAAACCAGCATCTACATTAACCTGGTGACCACAACTCGTCCCACTCCTGTCTCAACCAACTCACAAACCGCATGAGGCTTTATCAATGGCTAAATCTTATGGGAGCCGGCATGTGGCAGCAGGCCTCAGGGTGTCCTGGCTTTTTGCGGAGCTACCCCAGTCCCGGTACTTGAGAATCCAGCCATCCTTGGTTCTCAGCGTGGCCTCTCCCACATGCCTCCAGGTTTAGAACAGGCAGTGAAAAACCATGGATTGCTTGGTAGCTACTACCAGGTAATCCCTGGCCAGACACAGGCAGTGGGTGACCTGGGTCTACACCGGAGCCCCTCCCCAGAGCCCCAGGACCAACATACTTGGAGGTTGGCTTCAGACCACAGCAGAGCACCACCCAATTAGCCCCACAAGCGACACAAAAAGTGGTCTTAACAGACACCAGAGCCCACTGAGGTGAATCCCACTCAGTGGGTAAGCCCCCCCACAGAGCAGCCCATAAGCCGTGAAGATGGCCAAACCCTACAGCCAATCAGCCTGAAGGTCAACCCACCCACTGACATACCAAGAGCAGTCAAGGCTCAACTACAACAGGAGTCCACACACAACCCACACAAGGGACATTCCTGGAGCACCCAACAGAAGTGACCAGGGAGACTAGCCACTAGGCCCCACAGGGCCCTACTACATAAGGCCATCCAGCCAAGACTGGGAGATGTAGCAGATCTACCTAGTACATAGAAACAAACACAGAGACACACCCAAAATGAGGAAACAAAGAAATACATCCCAAATGAAAGAACATGAAAAAACTCCAGAAAAACAATGAAATGGAGGTAAGCATCCTATCAGAGACAGAGTTCAAAACACTGATTATAAGGATGCTCAAGGAACTTAATGAGAATGTCAACAAATATAGAAAAAAAAAAAAAAAAAAAATGACATAGACACCATAAAAAGGAACCAGTCAGTGGAGAAGAACATAATAACTGAAATAAAGAATACACTAGAAGGGATCACCAATAGACTAGATGAAGCAGAGGATCAAATCAGCAATTTGGAAGACAAGGTAGCATAAAATACCCAATCAAAACAGCAAAATAATAATAATAATAATAACAATAATACATTTTTAGAAACAAAGATAATTTAAGAGACTTCTAGGACAACATCAAGAGTAACAACATTTGCATCATAAGGGTACCAGAAGAAGAGAGAAAGCAAGAGATTGAGAACCTATTTAAAGAAATAATGACTGAACACTTTTCAAATCTGACAAAGGAAATAGACACACAAGCCCAGGAAGTGCAGAATCCCAAACAAGATAAACCCAAAAGGCCCACACCAAGACACATTATAATAAAATGGCAAAGATTAAGACAAAGAGAGAATCCTAAAAGCAGTAAGAGAAAGGCAACTAATTACTTATAAGGGAGCTCCCCTAAGATTGCCGGCTGATTTCTCAACAGGAAATTTGCAAGCCAGAAGGAACTGGCACGAAATATTCAAAGTGATGAAAAGCAAGGATCTACAACCAAGACTACTCTACCCAACAAGACTATCATTTAAAATTGAAGGACAGATAAAGAGCTTCCCAGACAAGAAAAAGCTAAAGGAGTCTGTCACCACCAAACCAGTATTACAAGGGATGTTAGAGGGACTTCTTTAAGATAGGGGAGAAAAAAATCAAAATTATGAAACAAATGGCAACAGCTATATATCTATCAACAATTACTTTCAATGTAAATGGATTAAATGCTCCAATCAAAAGACATGGAAAACTGAATGGATAAGAAAACAAAACCCTTACATATGCTGCCTACAAGAGACTCACTTACGATCAAAAGACACACACAGACTCAAAGGGATGGAAAAAGATATTTCATGAAAATGGAAAAGAAAGAAAAAACACTGGGTAGCAATACATATTCTAGACCAAACAGACTTTAAAACAAATGCTATAACAAAAGACAAAGAAGAACCCAGAAATCCCACTTTTGGGTATTTAACTGAGAAACCCAACATGGTACTTCGAGGGGACATGTGCATCCATATGTGCATTGCAGCATTGTTTACAATGGCCAGAATGTGGAGGCAGCCTGGGTTTCCATTGATGAATGAATGGATAAAGAGGAGGTGGTGCATATGTACAATGGAATATTGCTCAGCCATGAAAGGGAATGGGTTCTCGCCATCTGCGGCAGCATGGATGGACCTGGATAGTATTATGCTGAGTGAAGTATTTCAGACAGACAAAGTCAGATGCAATGTGATTTCACGTATATGTGGAATCTAAAGAACAAAATACACAAATAAACAAAACAGAAACAAACTCATACAGAGAACATTTTGATGGTTGCCAGATGGGAGGGGGAGATGGATGGATAGAGGGATGGATGAAACAGGGCAAGGGATTAAGAAGCACAAATTGGTTGTTACAAAGTAATCATGGGGATATAGGGTATAACAGAAGGAACATAGTCAATAATATTGTAATAACTATGTATGGTGTCAGATGGCTACTAGATTTATTGGGGTTGTAGATGAGAGGGAGGTTGGGGGACAGGGTGAAAAAGGTGAAGGGATTAAGAAATACAAATTGGTAGTTACAAAATACTCATGGGGATGTAAAGTGAAGCATAGGGAATATAATCAACAATGTGGTAATAACTAAGTATAATACCAGACTAAGTATAGTACTAGACTCGTCAGGGGAATCACTCCTTAAATTATACAAATGTCTAACCACTATGCTGTACACCTGAAATTAATAAAAAATAATATTGAATATCAACTGTAATTTAAAAATTTTTAAAGGGGGGTTAAAGGTGAAGGGGTTCAAATTTCCAGATATGAAACAAGTAAGTCATGGGAATGTAATGTACAGCATGGGGAATATAGTCAATAATATTGTGATAGCATGGTACAGTGTCAGGTGGTTGCTGCACTTATTGCGCTCATCATTTCTTTATTTATATAAATGTTGAATAACTATGGTGTACACCTGAATCTAATAATATTGTCTGTTAGCTATATTTTTAATAAAAACCTTTAAAAAATTATAAAAGTAAACAAATAAGAACATGGGGCAGAGGTCTGATGTAGACCACAAAACCTAAAATATTTACTATCTGACACTACAGAAAAAGTTTGCCAACTCTTGTTCTAGATTAGCAGAGATCTACAAAAGCTTAAGAAATGTAGTAGTCATATACAGTGAGTGGACCTAGTTTGGATCCTAATTAGAACAAATGTGCTACAAATTTTTACACAATTAGGAACATTTGATTATGAACTGGTTATTGTATGATATTAATCAACTGCTAATTTTGTAAGGTTATGGTTTTGTGTAGAAGTGACTTTTGAAAAGGAGGTGGTTAGATTTTTTTTTAAATATGCAAAATACTGATGGCTGTTTAAGCTGAGTTATGGAGGTTTGGAGTTCTCTTTCTTTTTTTCTACGTATGCTTAGAAATTTTCAAAATCAAAAGTTAATTTAAAGTTTTAGCAAGACAGATAAAGGAATTAAAAAAACAGGATACAAGTATACAAAATACAGAGTGAAAAAGAAACAAGCATAGCTATAACTGAAATGAAGACTAATACTATGAACAACTACATGTTCATAAATCAGAATACCTATATAACATAAATTTTCTTAAAAAGACAGAAATGCTAGAAATTAGTAAGTGCAGAACTAGATAACTTGAACAGACCAATTATCATTAAAGGAATTAAAACAGTAATCAGAGACTTGGCTGCACAAAAAGGCCCCTGGCCCAAATGGTTTTAACAAACTTTCATGAAACAGATGATGTCTATCTTCCACAGACAGCTTTGGGAAAGAAAAATGAGAAAGGTTGCTAATTGAAAAGGACTAATATAAATTTAACACCCAAATCAGATGAAGACAATATAAGAAAATCACTAGGTCTATTTTACTTATGAATATAGATACGCAGAACTAAGTAAAATATTAGTTTACTAAATCTATCAGTATATCAGAAAATAAATAATACATCATAAGGTATATTTTTTAACAGTTCATTATCTTTAAACCTACAACATCGTGGACTAAAGGAGAAAAAAATCAAAACAATGAAGGTTCTTGACCTAACTACTAGTTTACAAGGAACCCAGAGAGAACCTGTCCAAAAACACTACAGAGATGCAATCAGCAAAAGCCAGACTGTGGAAAACTCTACAGAACAAATGGCCCAGTTTCTTTAACAAATAAACTGCAAGGTTAAAAAACAAGGGAGGTGGGGGCAGGCAACTTTCAGATTAAAAAGTTGTATTTGGATCTTAATTTAACTAACTTAAAAACCTGCTTATAAATAAGATACATTGTGGACAGAGTAGTAAACAGACACATGATAAAACATGTGTAAATAAGAAAAATATTAATGGTAAAATCTAGGCAATACATAATTGGCCATCTACTATAAATTTCAACAGTGCCTATATGTTTAAAGTTTTTCCATCATAAAATGTTGGGGGGGGATGTAAGTTCTAAGAAATTGAGGGAAATCTGAACACTGAATGATGATGTTCAGTTGATGATGTTAAATCTAGTTGGGGTGGCTGGTTAGCTCAGTTGGTTAGAGCGCGGTGCTCTTAACAACAAGGTTGCCGGTTTGATCCCCACATGGGCCACTGTGAGCTGCACCCTCCACAACTAGACTGAAACAACTACTTGACTTGGAGCTGATGGGTCCTGGAAAAACACACTTAAAATAAATAAAAATTAAAAAAAAAAAAGAAATTTAGTTGTTTTTTTAATGTGAAATAGTACTGTGGTTATGTAAGAAAAAAAGAACTCATCTATTAGAGTTGTCTAATGTTTATAGATAAGACATGTCATATGGGATTTCCTTCAAAATAATTGGGAGAAGGGGGATATTTGACTCTGATCTGATAATTTCTGAAGCTACGTGATAGGTACTTGCAAGTTTTATTATACTATTCTATTTTTATTTTCTATACATTTGAAATTTTCCATAATAAAGTTTTTTAATGAAAAAAAACATTAAAAGGACATAATAGTAGAAATGAATAAATGGAGAGATATGTATGTTCATGGATGAAACCATTAAATATAGTAATGGTATCAATCCTATCCAGATTAATTTACAAATTAAATAAAACTGCGGTGGTATTAAACACGATTGCAAATTCTTTGACACTTCACATCAAATGCAGGAGCCTAATTTCCTCCCTCATTTCCCCCTCCCCCCGAATGGAGGTTAGCCTTAATAATTCACTTCTATCCAACAACATGTGGCAGAAGTAAAGCTAACTTCCAAGACTAGGCCATAAAAAGGACACGGCTTCCACTAGGCTCTCTTTCTCAGGATGCTCACCTTTGTAACCCAGCACCACAGTGGGAAAAAAGCCACATGCAAAGGCCATATGTATATGTTCTGGCCTAAAGTCCAGCTAAGATGATAGCCAACAACCAACATCAACTGTCACACTTGTGAATGAAAAAACCAACATTCCCGTGAACAAATTAAATGCTATTGTTGCCTTAAACCACTAACATTTGGGGATGGTTTGTTATGTGACAATATATAAACAAAACAGAAATCACAATCAAAAGTCCAGTTCAATCTTTTGAGAAATCTGACATACTCATTTGAAAATGCATACGGAAAATAAAGGTTCAGAAAGAGCTGCATCAACTTTGGAAAAGATGGGCCAAGAGGGAGAATTTGTCCTAGCAGATATAAAAACATACTACAAAACTATAATACTAGTGTTTTAAAAAATCTGGTACTGTTATAGGAAGAGAAAAATAGACGAAAGAAACAGAACATAGAGTGAAAGACCCATGAAATTTGGGAACAAAATATATGACGTTATAGAGTCTAACTGTCTGAATTTGAATTCTGGCTTTGACAAAATGCAGATTAATTAACCTCTCTGACTCTTGTTTGGTCCTCTATAAAAATGGGCTAATAGGGCCGGCCCAGTGGCTCAGGCGGTTAGAGCTCCACGCTCCTAACTCCGAAGGCTGCTGGTTCGATTCCCACATGGGCCAGTGGGCTCTCCACCACTAGGTTGCCAGATCAATTCCTGGAGTCCCACAAGGGATGGTGGGCTGGGCCCCCTGCAACTAGCAATGGCAACTGGACCTGGAGCTAAGCTGTGCCCTCCACAACTAAGACTGAAAGGACAACAACTTGAAGCTGAACGGCACCCTCCACAACTAAGATTGAAAGGACAACTTGACTTGGGAAAAAAAAAAGTTCTGGCAGTACACACTGTTCCCCACTAAAGTCCTGTTCCCCTCCCCCAATAAAATCTTTAAAAAAAAAAAAAAGGGCTAATAGTAATTCCTAACTCATAGGGTTGTTATGATGACTAAATAAGTTCATAGAAGTGCTAAAAGCTTGTCACATACTAAGTTAAGTGTATGTAAGACAGTTATGGTAATTTAAAAATAAATAACAATAAAACACATTAAAAAGCAGGCACCATATATAGAAGAAGGCTATATATACAGAACAATCTCAATTAATATAATAAAACTATAAAATTTTAGGTAAAAGTGATTAGAATACTAAAACAGTAGTCATATCTGAATAGTAATTTACAAGTGATTTTTAACATCTTTATATTTGTCTATATTTTATGACTTCTTTACAATTTACATGAATCAATGCTACTTAGAAAATCAATAATAACTGGTATATTCATAGTAATATCTTTCTACTGTAATTTTTAAAAACTTGGGCTTCTGAATCAGAATGACCTGCATTAGAATCCCATTCTGCTACTTACTATCTATGAGCCTGAACAAGTTACTTAACAACTCTGAGCTTCAGTTTTCTCATTTGTAAAATGAGCTAATAACCACCAAGGAATTGCAAATTAAAACTACCATGAGGTACCACTCTACACTCACTAAAATGGCTAAATTAAACCTGCAGACAATATCTGACAGAACTGTCAAACATTTCTGGAGAGAGTGTAAAGTCTTATAACCACTCTGGAAAACTGTCTGGCAGTATCTACTTAAGTTAAACAAATGCTTATAACTAAGCATTTCTATTCATGGGCATATACCCAAAAGAAATAAGTGCATGTGTCTATCAAAAGAAATATATATAAGAATATTCACAGCAGCATTATCCATAATAGCCCGAAACTGTAAACAACTGAACTGCCCTTCAACAGAATGAATAAACAAAGTGTGACCTAATCCCAATGGATTACTACACAATAACAAAAGAGAATAAACTACTGATATATGTATGCAAAAATATGGATAAATCTCAAAAGCAGAGTTGAGAGAAAACCAGATACAAGAAAACCATATGATTCCATTTACATGAAATTCAGAAACAAGCAAAACTGATATATTGTTATTGAAAAGATGATTAACAAGGGAGCCTACTGGGGTGCTAGAAATATTTTACATCTTGATCTGGGTGTTGGTTACATGATGAGCCATATTTAAAAATTCACAGAGCTAATCAATTAATGATGTATTATGCACTTTTCTGTAAGTTATATGTAAAAAAAAAAACAGGCTAATAATAGTACCTACCTTACAGTGTTGTGAGGACATATGAGACAAAAATAACTGCTAACATTTAATGAGAGCACATTCTATGTATTCAGCATCATTCTAAGCACTCTCCATGTATTTACCCATTTAATCATCAAAATAACCATATAATGTAGATACTAGTATTATCCCCATTTTACAGATGAGGGGACTATCACAGATAAAGGTTAGATCACTTATTCAAATTCACATAATTGGTAAATGGAGGAGTCAGAATCAAATTCTTACAGGCAAGCTTCAGATTCAAAACTTTCAACCCCAACAAAATGCCTCAACAATAAATGAAAATTCACAATACCTGCACCAAATGAAGCAGTCAAAAAGTGTTAGCTATTAATTACTACTATTACCATTATTATTGGGATTAACTTAAAATATTCCTTATTCTAACATTCAAATACTCAACACTATGATTGGCAAATAAACAAATCTATATAATTGTAACTATGCTCCTAATTTGTCTTAACAATACGGTAAAGGTGAGATCATAAATAATTTGAAACATATAAAGTATGTTACTCTACTCTTTCCACAAATCACACTAGTCCAAAGGTTATATCCATTTATTGCTCCACAGATAAGATTCACAATCTTCATTCACACTGAAAGAAAAATGTATATGCTAAATTACACCTTGAAAGATGTTTAGGAGTTAGTTTCAAAACTATAAGAAAAAAAAATTTCAAAACAGGATATTATTGTAAGTTTAACCATATAGAGGGAAAGCTTCAAATCTTCATACTAACCAATAAAGATTTTAAACTGAAAATTTCTTTTAAAGTTATTTCTAGAAACTAACTGGTGAAATGCCTGTATAGAAATCATTTATTTAAAGTACTTATTGAGGATATCTTCCCATTTCTTCTATTTCCATCATTATGCCCCAAATGTTTTTATATATTACATATACATATATGTATATGTAAATTTCTAAATACATGTGCCTAACAGTTTTCCACTCCCAGAAAGGACCATGTTTTCTTGTATAACAATCTTCCAAAGATAGTTTAAGCATACATAAGCATACATGATTGTATGCACCTGTGAATACACACATGATTTAAAGAAAATCATACAATACACTGAAAAGTATACTATATACACTGTTCTACACCTTCCAAAAGCTTTTTCCTGGAAAAAGGGTACCTAACCATACTTTTACTCAAGACTAATGTTTAAAAGCACTTTTGCTGATTATAACAGTAACAAAGGCAAAAATACCAAAAAATGTATGCAAAAGCAATTTCAGTCATAAACCCAACCACTCAGAGATAACAGTCAAGTGTTATTTCCTTCTTTCTTTGCATAATTCAGGGTACAGATCATATGGTATACAAATTAGATAGTACCCTTAGGAATTCTTAACAACATTGAAAACTATGTTAAAGTAGGCAATCTCAGAAATCTAGTTCAACCTGCTCCTATATGGTTGTCCTACCTTAAAGACCTAAAATGACCCGACTCCTAAAGGAGATATAGGTAAATCCCTGGACAAAACTTAATAATCATATAAAGTTTTCGTATCTTTCATACTAAACCTGTTAGCCTAGCTTGAAATACCTTCCAGATGACAAAAAGCAAGTAATTGCATAATAATTACTTTGCACTCTGTTAAGGGTTCCACTTCAAAGCACACTTTCCAGTAAAATACCAATCGCTATTTATTAAACCTAATATTATATAAACCCAGAATCAACTAACAAGAAAGCAAAACGGCTAGGGAAGAAACCCAATTTCAACAGTAACGAGAAATCATTAACCTTAGGGCAAAATTAAGTTACCAAATTCCATCTGACTGCTTTCCCGTTCCAATCCTTGGGGATCAACTATTTCAAGATAAAGCGTAAGGATGGTTGCATGTTCAAAACATAAGAGAAAACACCATGCCTCTGCTGTCACTGACAACTGTCTCAGACGTCTTTCCACCAAAAGCAAAACTAGAAATAATTTTAAAGGAAAAGTTCTCCTCTACTGCCTATTTCATCGCTACCATTTCTAAAACTAGCAAAAATGAAGGTAGTCTACAAGTTTATTTCAGGGGCAGAACCTACGGATTTCAAAACGTCAACTGAATTGACCAGTTTTAAGTTTCGGTCTTCCCTTTAAGACTATTATACAGATGTTGAGAAGAGTACTAATTTGCTTTCTAGTTTCGGTTCAACAAATCTTTCTAACCACCGTTTAACCAACAACACCGCGGGACAGCTGGAGCTGTCAGGCTGCGTGCTTCTGCGTGCGTGTGCGCGCGCACCGAGAGCGAGGGGAGTCCGCCGACAACTGAGGCTGCGACAGGACCTTGAACCCTCCTCTGTCAGCTGACTGGACCGCCCCGGACGGCCTCAGATTGGTCTGGACATAAAGATTTCTTTCACTCCTCTGAAAAACACTTATGACGGAAGACCAGTTTTATGAAATGGATGACTAGATACGAATCGCTGCCGGCTGGCTCAGCAGCAGAGGCCTGAGGAAAGGGGGCACTTGGACCCGACCCTTCAGCCGCACTTCCGGGCCCCGACGTTCGGCCAAGCTCTCCGAGGCCACTCTCCCCAGAGGCCTCGCCGCCTGCCCCAAATTCCGCGGCTGGGCGGCCCAGGCGGCATCCACAAAGGTAAGCTACACCGGTGTGCGGCCCAGGTTTTGGAGAGAAGCCGCCCGCCGCCCGGCTGGCTCCGCGATGCGACTTTACCTGTTGAGGAGCAGGGAGGCGGCGCTGAGGCAGAGCAGCAGGAAGCAGAACAGCGGGTACTGGCGGCAGATCTCGCGTCCCACGTCCAGCCGCAGCCGCTGTTTCAGCTTCTCCCCCATCGTCCGCACCCAGGGCACCATCTCCGCCGGTGTAACTGAAGCTGCTCTACAAACTGAGGCTGAGATCGAGACGATCCCCATGAACTTGCCGCATCTCCGCCCGCCAGCCCCGCGGGCCGACTCAGCCGCCCACAGGCGGACTGTCCGCCGGCTGCTGCCGCCCAAAGCCCCGCCCAAGGTTCTCGCCGCGCGTGCGCGGCCGCGGCCCAGGAGGACGACTGTAGTACGTGCCAGAGGTCGTCATCCCGCGCCAGAGCCCTCGCGCTCCGCCGCTCCGCCTTCGCGGCCAGAGCCGCTCGGCGGCCTCCCACGGATGAGCCTGCTCTACCGGTGGTCTCCCGCCCCGTTTTCGGAAATCCGGGGAAAGCCGTAGCACCCAGTAACCGCCTGTATTGCGGAGGAGAAAAAGGTTTGTACCGGAACACAGGAGAAACTACAGCCCCCGCAGCTGCAAGGCCCTGCCTGCGGGACACCCCGAGCTCGCAGGGTCCGTTGGGGACTGTAGTCTTTGAATGCGAGCCCGCGGAGGGATGGAGCGCGTGGTCGTGCCCCCTGCCACTTTCCAAGCCTCCCTTCTCACCGTGTAGGCTCAGCGCGGAAATGGGGGACAGGTCTAAGTTTCGCAGAAAGCCCAAGGGAGAGCAGGGAGGGACGCCTCTGAGTCCTAGTTTTGCGCGGGCCACGGCTATACATCGCTGGCTTACGGAATAGTCAAACCCACCGAGCCGCAACCCCTGCTAGAGAGCATCTTTTGCTCGCTCAGGGCGAGGTCGACCTCAGTTCTTGACAGCCCCGAGGGCCTAACCAAAATCCAAGTGTTTGGATGAGGCAGGTTGACAGATTAAATACCTCTTGTGCAATATCGTGGCGCTTTCGCTTTACTAAGCGTAATCACATTCCTAAATTTTAATTTCTGTATTATCTGCTACTCTTGAGATGCAGGAATAGATTATCTAAAGTAAAATTTATTTGGGCGGCGCACTAAGCACTTTCATTTAACCTTCACACATTCACCTCATGATGCAGGTATTACGGTTTCTCCCATTTTACAGCTTGATTACTGAGGTGGAGACCAACTTGCTCCAACCCCAGAGCTGGTTTGCTCATGCTACCTGTCATATTTCTTCTCCCTAGAATCTTATTCCTCCAAAGCGCAGGAGACAGACATGTTCAGAAATTATTTTAAAAAGAAACAAAATATGGTGTATGTATAATTTCATTAATGTTTTCCCATGTTATTATTCCGAATACATGGATCTTTAATGATGCATTATTTTCCGTCAGAATGTACCTTTATTCTATTAATGCTAATTAATTTCATTAATATAATTACCACCCTTGATAACAAATCTATACACGTTTCTACCGTGTTTCCCCAAAAATAAGACCTATCCGGACAATCAGTTCTAATGTGTCTTTTGGAGCAAAAATTAATATAAAACCGTCTTATTTTACTATAAGACCGGGTATATAACATAATATTTAATAATATATAATACCAGGTATAATACTGGGTCTTATATTAATTTTTGCTCCAAAAGACGCATTAGAGCTGATTGTCCGGCTAGGTCTTATTTTGGGGGAAACACGGTAATAATTTCTTTAGGATCAACATCAATACAATTGCAGGATCAGAGGATAAGAACATTGTAACATACTGTCAAATTTCTTTCTAGAATGATTGCCCAATTCTAGTGGTATATAAAAGTATCCATTTACTGATCCTCATCATTAGATATGTTTAACTTAACATCACAAATAAACTCATGCTGTACCATTTCTGATTAAATCATTTAGACTACAGTGTAACACCATTAGGAAGCTTAGTGCTTTTTAAAAATGTTTTGAGGTACGTATTTAATTGAACTTATTAATTTCACTTTTGCAGCCATTTTTTTTGTTTAGCGTCTTTGAATTATCATTTATTTGAACATTCTAGGGCTATACTGAAGTACAAATCAAAGGTGTATGTTGAATTAATCTACATGTGTCAAGTGTCCACTATGGACTTGAGTACTTTATAATTGGGTGTTACTTTATTAAACTTGTCTGTAAAGTTATATTGCCACTCTTTTTTTCTGTTTAAAAATTTTGCTTCCTTAAAGGCCTATTCTGAAATTATTGTTCAACTTTTCACTGAGAGTCAGGACATTTTCAAGATCAAATGTTTTCTGTTCGGTTCAAATTAAGACATATTTACAACATCCAATTATGACTTCTTTTGATTATGACTTCTATGATTTTCTTAGCAAAGGTAATTTGAATAAGCTTACCAGACAATAGGCAATTTAAGTTTTCATATTACTCTTATGCTCAGAAAAGGAGAAAATTTTCTGCCAAAATTCTTTAACATCCACATCTAAAGAAAATTTTTTCCTGTTGATACAGACATCATTTAATGAAATCAATTTCATTAAATGTTTTCTCTTTAATGGTATGGTCTAATAACCACTGTCACACACACAGATCTTGAAATTTTTTTTTCCAACTTTTTATTAAATTTTGAACGTCTAGTGGGGATTTGGGATATTCACAATCAACCTGGTCCTGAAACCAGCTCCTTTCTACTAGCAATATTTCATTGAGCAACGTTAACTTGATCTATCTCATCCCCTGCATCCTCAATTCTAAAACATATTAAGGGATATCTTCTTTGTAAATGTTAGAGATTATATTGGATGGAAAGTGCCTATTAAATGTCTTTGTACAATGCTTAATACAAAAAGGTTTCTATTTTATGGATTTGTGAACACGACAAAAACCAGCCAATTAGCTTTATTTGGATTATAACCTAAAATGACAATGGTATGAAATCAAAGCTGTTACCTTATAGGAAACTGAGGTCCAAAGAGCTTTACTGCCTGCACTACAGCTCCAGACCTGCACTGTCCAATACAGTAGCCACTAGCCATTATCTGGCTACTGAGCACTTGATACGTGTCTAGTTTAAATATATACCAGATTTTGATGAAAACAAGAATATAAATTCAATTTTTAAAATGTGATTACATGGTAAATATTTTGGAAATAGTGGGCTAAAAAAATATTAAGCTCAAATATTTACTTCTGTAATGTGGCAACTAGAAAAATTTAAATTATATGGCTTGCACTATATTTCTACTAGACAGTACTGGTTCAGACTAAGCTGTGGAAAGCCAATAAAATTAAATATTTAAATTTTTTATAAATGTCACAATTATCCTATGTGCTAGGGGTACATTTTCAAACCATAAAAAGTAAAAAATAGTTGATAATGCATTTATCTGAAGGGATCACAAATATCAAACTACAATACAAAAATATCTCTATTAATGATTATTGAATTAGCAAATAAGTGTAAGGCACTGTTCTAGATGTGGTGGCAGACACAATGATTTAGATGCATTTTTCTGACCTCCAACAGCTTGCAATGTAGTGCAGGAGACATGTCACACAGGAAAAATAATGTATAATACAGGGCGTATTTATATATAAGAACTGTAATAGAGGTTTTTTAATGACAGGTGATGGCAAAGGGAAATTTTCAAATGATGAAGATCTGGAAAGTCCTCTGGGAAGGTAGTAATTTGAACAAAGATTAAGATTTATCTCTGCCCTCTCTTTCCAGAAGTCATGCAGTACTAAGCCATATTGATTATTTAAAATGCTTTTACCTAATTAAACCTGACCCCACCACATCATAAAATTGCACAAATTGCTTTTTGTATTGGTAGAGGAATATGAAAAGATGGTGATGAATACCTGAATACCAGTAATTAGGCCTACTTAATTCTGATGACCCTAAACATACGCCAGTTTTAACTATTGAGGGACCATTATTTGTATGGCATGTGTCAGGAAGAGGATGAGTACACACTACCCGTAAGAGCCATTTCAGTCCCTCCCTCTCAGATGCCTCGTATAATTTTGGAGCATGCTCTCCTAGCAGAAGACTGGCATTTTCAAACCTGTTTTTCTCCCTTGTCTGAAAGCATCAGCGTTCATATTTTACCTTCTGTAATATTCATGTTTTTAGTCTTAATTTATGTTTCATAACACCCTCTTTTCCCCACAACCTATCCCTATGTATCAACCTCTTGAAATAGTGCCTGTTAAAGGAAACACTGAACTGCTTTCTGTACTTCAAGAAATGTCCCTTTTCCTTGAGGGGGAATTTTGAGCATTATCAGAAAGTCATATAGCCTATACTCTTCAATTTTGTGAAAAGTTCAAGATATATTTTTATTCACTATAATTAAGAACTATCCCAGATGTTCAGAGAGCAGTTCTGTAACTTCTATGTTCCTTTTAAAAAATCCATATAATTAAAAAGATTAACTTTCAGTTCTTTATTTCTTGAGGCTAAGAGGAAAGCTTCTCCAAGAGTGCTCATAGAACCATTGATGGCAGGTTTGGAGCAATTTTTGTAGGGCTTCAGAATTAAGAAACCAACAACAAATATCCCTATCTAAGTAGTCCTTTTTCATGTACTGGGTTTTCAAACGTTGGCAACACATGTATTATACTAAAATTGGTTTAAGACTACTTATTCAGCCTCTGCCAGTTTTATAGCTTTCTTTCCACTGTGTAAAGCAGCATGTGAAACTGTTATTGATCACGGTGCAGGATAGGAAACTGTAATTACCACATACACCTTTGAAAGAAAATGAATCTGAAGGGTAGCAGCAATAATGAATATAAATTCTGAAGATTCTTCCAGTTACATAGAAATATCAGATTTTTAACTGCGTCTTAAAACCATGGTATTTGTTCTTGGAGTCATCTTACACAGAGGTTGGTAAATTTTGGGTTTTGACTCAAATAACCTGTTACGAATCTATATAGCACAAGGAAGAAGAAATATCAGCTAATATTTAAACCCCAGAAAGCCACCGTCAGAACTTTTTGATATTCCTCAGAGATACTTTGTTGATAGTCTTAATGCCCTTACAGCAAGGAGACCTTACTATTTTGACTGAAGAGGATTTTTGTCTGCCGGGCTGGTTTGGGGTAAGGTGAGGTTGAACTCTAAGACACCAGACATGTGAAGTAAGCCAAAGAAAGACAAGGCAAGCAATTTGTTTATAGAGGTTATCAATGGAAGGTAAGGCTAAGATGAGCTTGGGCCAAATCATAAATTTTAAAATTATATATGTGGCTTGCATTTTATTTCTATTAGACACTGCTGTAGTAGACTCTAAAGATAAATGTGGAGAGCCATTATAATTAAATGTGCCACTTATAAATCTGGTCTTCAGCAACCATTAAGTGTGATTCAATGTAGCAAGTGCCTTAAATTTGCAAATATTAAGTTCAGCCAGACCTGAACTTCCTAAAGGAGAGGGGAGGATTTGGATAGAGAGGACATTTCAGGTCTATTCACTAACAGTAAATGATCAAATGTAGCTAGCTGGATGTGAGAAGAGTTAACGGGACATAATCGATGACAAGCAGAACACTCCAATGTATATAGCACACAACTGAAAAGCAGACCTGCACATAACACAGAGATCACTTAGGCCCTGACATTAAATAGGAGTCCACATGGATGTGATACGAATCTGAATATAGATGAAATTAAGGAGACAAGTATAGAGGAAAACGGGGGAAATAAGGACAGATAAGTCAAAGGTAGTCAGAGATTAGAGAACCAGCAAAGTGCCAAGGGAAATTTTCAAGTAGAGTGATTCAATGTAGCAAGTGCCTTAGAGAAATTAAAGCTTTTAAAAAACACAATCTTTATATCATAGCTACTGGTAGGTATCTTGTGAACAGCTCTTGAAAACAGGGAAGAGAGGGAAATCAAGAGGCGCATCATTCCAAAACCACCAAGCTGCCTAGGAAAAGATGCAATAAAATGTTTTATCCTGATAATGAAATACATGGGGTTTCAACCTAAACAAAGTTTACTGAGGAGAGTGGGGGAAGAGATTGCTGGTGCTTAGGAGAACAGTGAATGCTATTTTGGATTATATACTGGCCCTATACTTGTTAGAAAGTATTTGAATTATTAGCAATAAAAGCAAATTTAGGGTTGGTTTAGCAGTTCATTTAGCCTTTTATTTCCTGATCAGGTTCATTAGTGTATTAGCATACCAAATAAAAGATTTTTGCCTAGAATTTTAGTACTAAAAGACTAGACATAAACTAACACCGACTCTAAAGATTAAAAAATGCAGTTATTACCCACAAAAGTAGATCCATATTAATTGACATCTGTTATTCAGGTTGACTCCTATCTACTGCAATATTAACACAGTAATTTAGGAATAACTTGAATACTGCTTGATACAATTTTCTTCCTCAGAATATACTCAGGCTCCAATGTTTCCTTAACTATAAGAGGAATATTTGTCCTACTCTCTCCCCCTCAAAAGTATCACAAAAATTATGTACCAGGAAATGTTCGTGCATATCAGGTATTACAAGGTGAAGTCTTTCAATGTAACATTTCCTATTATTTTGTGAAACTAACCTTCATAATAAAAGTATGAATGAAGCAAAAAAATCCCCTAGGCAGAATTTTACGAAAAACACAAGCTGTATCTCAGCGAATGTTAGGGCGGGGGAGGAAATCAGAATTTATCTTTTGACAGGAAAGAAAACTCAGGACCAAACAGGTTATATTTGTTTTTATATAGTTTCTTTCACTAAATGCCTCGATGATTGAGAAAAAATATTTTTGTTTTTCACCTAGAACTATTAGGGAAATAAAGTATCTGTCATTGAAATTGAGAAGGCTGTATTAATGCACCTATTGTTTTAGCAACCTATACTTTTGTTAAGTTTATATGAAAAGTAAATACATCAGCCTTATTAGAATGGAAAAGATCTATGAATACAAAATAGATTAGTGTGTCTTATGTCCATCAATTTTAATTGAATGGTTCTAGGTATGCTGGTTAATAAAACTTTTCCTCTTCAGTTTCCTGGTGTCTGTATGTGTCCAGATATTACCATTAAAAAAGAACCCAAGACTTTTGGTACCTGTCTGCTCCCAAAGAAGCTAAAATAAAGCCAGTCCTCATGTTCTCACACACACAAATTTATAGTCATCCGCCTCAATAAAGAGGCCCAGTAAAACCAGACTACTTTTATCAGTATGCTTCTCTCACAAATATGAATAATCACCACACACTTGAGAAGAATCAGAAGTACACAAATAACCCAAGTGCACTAATATTTCAATACATTCTATAAGAAACCAGTAACTTCAAAAAAATCTCCAGAATTCAAGAGTGAGCAACCCAGTCCATGTATAAAATAAAGATTATTCTACCACTGAAAATTAAAGTCAACATATGCCCTAGAAGAAAAAAAGTGACATTTTCTGTAAAGTATAAAAAGTGATGTGATAAAGGGAAAAGTTTAAACAGAAGAGAATAAATTCAGTCCAATTCTTCCAATCCAAGCTCCAAAAAGAAAAACTGAAAGTGAAAAGCAAAATTCTCAGCCATGAAGAAACCCTTAAGACTTCAAGTTAAAAAGCAAATCAAATGAAGACCTATGCAGTCTCATGAAACTTTATAAAACCAACTAACAACAAAAAACATCTGAATGCATAAGAAAAAAGCTGATTACCTACAAAGGAAAAACTACATTCAAGTCAGACTGTTTCTGTGTTTCCCCAAAAATAAGACCTAGCCAGACAATCAGCTCTAATGAATCTTTTGGAGCAAAAATTAATATAAGACCTGGTATTGTATTGTATTATATATTATGACCCAGTCTTATCATAAAATAAAACTGGGTCTTATATTAATTTTTGCTCCAAAAGACGCATTAGAGCTGATTGTCTGGCTAGGTCTTATTTTCGGGGCTGTCTGGCTAGGTCTTATTTTCGGGGAAACATGGTATAAGCAACGCTGGACACTACAAAACAATGGAGCAATAACCCCAAAGTCTGATGGAAAATAACACTGCAGCTAGAATCCTATGTCCAAGAGTGATTCTATCTTCCCATACGCATATGCAATACTGTTTACAGTTCATGTAACTTTTCTTAAAATATTACCAGAGAATATACTGCAGCAAGAACAAAAGAGAACCTAAGAGGAACCTATGGAACCTAAGAAATGGTGGAATCAAACAATGGAGTGGGGGGGAAAAGAAGCCTAGAACGACAGGAGTACACAGAGCATTAAATATGGTTAAATAACTAGAAGAGTTCAGTAAAAAGAAAGGTAATTAGGAGACAAAGGAAAAGACAGGATTGCATGTGATGCTTCATCTTATAGAGAAGCAAAAGATACTAAAATTGGTATACAGTTTAAATGTAGTTTGAGTAATAAAGGTAATCAAATTTAAGTTCGGCAAAAGGAGAACAGTACTAGTATAAGCTAAATTCCTCACAAGGGGTAAAGAAATACTGCTTACATTTAGTAATTGAGAGAGATGTAAAAGGTAACCACTTGAAGAATTGAAGTCGTCATCTCTGAATTGACTAGGTGTCAGTAGAGGAGAATTTCATACCGTTTTCCAGGTATAGGTCTTTTAAAATTTCTTTTAATTACTATCAGGTTAAAACTTCAGCTAAGCATATACACGAATAAATAACACTCTTCCTATCATTATTCAAACTAGGAATTTAAGACAATGCCTTAAATTCAGAGCCTCCCTTTTCAAGCAATTTAACTTCATCTACCAACTGGAAGGTACATATCATCCTATTCATATGGATACAACCATTGCTCTAAATTAAACTTGTATAGTTGTGTGTGAATTACTTAGAAATAGCTGTTAAGACTTTCTCGTTATCTAGCCTTCATTACTTATCCTCTCCAAAAGAAACTTATATAAACTTGATGGATTCAAAACCAACTACTCATCATCAGCAAAACAAGAATTCAATCTTGAAGTATCCCTTTCTCAAAGCAATGCGTATATAGACAGGGTTTCTAGGCCAATACTGTTTTGCTCAGCAGTTTGAAATAAAGCTGAACATCAGCATAAAGGAAAATTGCTGGGCTGGGTTATTCTAATAACAATTAGTAGACATAAAAACATAAAGCCGCCTATAAATCAAGACCAATTCTTCATTTAACTTCAAGGGAATTTTGATTTTTAAATGTCAGATGGACAACTTTAGTGAGGATCTTCAGATAAACTTAAAACATGACCATTTCATGCTCAATTTTTAAAACCTTTCCATGTTATACATTAAGTGGTTCAAAATTTTGATTCCTATTTCAAGTTAACATGCCACAATTAAGCTCAATTCAGCAAATAAACTAAATTTCTACCAACCTAATACTTGGAAGAACATTTTTAAATGTCTGCCTAGCCCTATTCAGATTTCCCTGCCCTGAGGAGCTTGCAGTCTAAAAGGAGGTACAAGAAACCATATAGAAATAACTATAAAAAACAAGTAGTGAGGCGGCCAGATGGCTCAGTTGGTTAGAGCGCGAGTTCTCAACAAGGTTGCCGGTTCAAGTCCCGCATGGGATGGTGGGCTGCGCCCCCTGCAACTAAAATTGAAAACGGTGACTGGACTTGGAGCTGAGCTGCGCCCTCCACAACTAGACTGGAGGATGACTTGGAGCTGATGGGCTCTGGAGAAATACACTATTCCCCAATAAAATAAAAATAGTAATTTAAATATACTGATCCACAAGAGACACTGAGCAGGGATAATAAGCAAAAATACTTAACTACAGAATCTATTGCTGGGCCCCTAACTTTGCTGATGCTGTCCAAAATGCTAAATGGATCTTCAGAAAATCAAGGTATCAACTAAAATTTATAATTTTAGAATAAAAAGCTTTTTCATGTTTTAATTCAATTTATAAATGAATTTGAAGTTAGGCAGAGTGCCTAGAGAGAACTGCACCTGTTCTTAATGTTGAAGGATTCAACTTGAGGAATTCAGTTTCTGCGCTCATGTTAATTTTTACCATTTCAAGAAAAAAGGGATATTAAATTTTGCCGCAACTACATTGTACATTACATACGCATGTAGTTGCTAAGAACTGAACTGCGTTCGCCAATTTTTACAGATGACCTTTGACATACTGCATTATGATTTTCCTCCATGTTCATTCCAAATATTAAATATATTAAGAAACACGGTATATGCTTTTCTAGTTTTTCATGTTTAAATAAATTAAAGCAATTTTAGACGCCTAATTCTTGATGTTTCCAGTTAAAGCAACATGAATACCAACCTAATATACTCTTTAAAATGAAGTCGTAAGGATTTCTTTACTGATGACATAAAACACGCATCAAGTAGTCTTAGCCACTTTGTGTTTAAATGATGCAGTACTGGCACTTTATAATCCCCATAGAAAAAAATCAGGATACTCAAATTCAAATGCAAAATTGTTAACACAAATGCAATATTCAAATTTCCTTCATCTCATTTAAAATTAACCTCTTTAAAAGACCCATTATCAAAGGTGATGTTACTACCCTTTTGGTATGTTTCTACACTTAAGACTGGATTTTGGAAGCCACAACTCTTTCCTACAGATTTATTATTGTGAACAAGTCCTAGTCATATTCTTTAATCTATGATAATGACTTGACCACATCAAAACCTTTGCCCTTTTGCCTTAAAAAACTGGCTATAGTTCTTAAATGACAGATGGCAATTCCCGTAGGTGTCCTAAAATTCTTTTCAAACACAAGTTGGTATTTTGTTATAACAATCTTTTCAGAATAAACACCTAAAAAGTCTATAAAAATTCACTAACATGACAGATTGCAGCCTGTGTAACTCCTCTCAGATGGGAACTTGTTTTGAACTATTTTATAGGCAAATTAAAAATCAGATATTCATTGAAGCTTATATTCTAAAATACTCTTTATTTTGATCCTAAGTTTATTATTTGTGTTAGAAGCACATTTTAGGAAATGGTTAACACCTGAAGACCTAATTTCCATAGTGGTTTAACAGGACTTCTCCCTAACCGTCTTATTCAGCAGTCTTGATTTCAACAAGAAAGTACTAGTTTTGCATCAGCACAGGGAGCCAAATAAACATAAATGGTTTACCAAATGCCCTAATGGTGAATTTTTCCAGTATAAAATGTCTGTGATTTCTGAAACAGCTTTTCATTAATCCGCATAAATTTTGGTAAGCCTAAAAACAAACTAAATTCTGCACTAAGTGATCTAAAATGATTTTTATCCTGAAGTGGCCAATACTATGCCTACCGCCCCACCCCCTGAAGAAAACCTCCAGCTACAAGCCAACCACCATCCCCCCACGAATGTATTTCCAAGTTCCCCACTCTCTGATGACTTGCCAAGTTAGCTTAATGAAACACTTTTTAAACTGAGTTCCCCTACCTAACCTCATTTGTAGTCCTCTAAATGTGCAACATTTTATTTTAAATAGATCCATTTGTTCACTCTCCTTTCCTGAATTACTTGCAACTTCAATCTCATTTCCAAACCTTCAGCAGAAAGATTGAAGAGAATAGAAGAATACTGCATGGTGGGGCATGTAAATTACCATTTAACTTCTTCATCGAGTCCACTTGCATGTGCACGACCACAGAGTATTTTCACCATCAATAAAAATTAAGTGAAGACCAAGGCTACACATTTATTCTATACATCTCCCCATCATGTGCCTGGATTAGAGATTTTGGGGAATTTGTTTTTACCATTGGCTACTTTGAATGTATAATTAAAAGGCGAATAAGCTCTAAAGATTCCAAGTGTCTATTTAAAAGCTGTTAAATGAAAAAAATGATAAAATGGAGGACACCCACAATAATTCTTGGACTCCTGGAGATCCTAAGACATGCTACAAAAATAGGTCTTTATTCTTAGGAAAATATAGTCAGAGCTAGCTTCCTTATGCTATACATAAAATCTTAACATCAGAGGCAGTACAGATAGTACAGATAGTTTTTAAACTGATCTCCAAACAAGCACAAACCCACTACGTTGAAAAGAACAGGTAATTTGAGGTTTTTGGCAAAAGACAGTACTTCACACATCTAATCCAAATCAAAGAGCCTGCAGACAGTTTTCAGGGAGATGAAAGGAATGAAATAAATATAAATTCTATGGATAAATAAATGTAAGAGACAATTTAAATAAGCTAAAAGAACTATTACTTTTTAAATAAAAATACTAGTCAGGTACAAGCTTTTGTTTCTCAATGCCAGACTTCTAAATGTTTACCAGACTACTGTTAGTATCATTAAAAACCTAATCTTGGACCAGAGCATTAGTTTTAATACTGTTTTGCATTTGTAAAAAAGATGTTTTTCAAACTGAATGCTTCTGGTCCTGAAAAATATTTTAGGTATATTACTGAAGGCAGACTGTGGTGCTAATAGAACTTATATCTTAAGTACTTTAAAAAGCGACAGACCAAAAAGTCTATCTACTAATTTGACCACAGTTAAAAATATCTTTGAACATTGGCTTATAATTAGCATCTTAAAAATAGTGGCATGCCCTATTGAGTGGTATGATTACTGAGTAATTAATTCTATACACCATCCCCACGAGTCTGTTCATTTTACGTACTGTTAAGTTCTTCATTCATTTTATACCCGCCACTGAATTCCTAGTCAGATAAAAATTTTATAATATACATCATTGGGGAGAAAATGGTCATGGTGGGTATTCTTGGAAGTTTTAGGAACCTGAGCAATCATGTACTCTAGGGTTATCTCCCTCTCCTAAATACATGAAGTCCTTCTACTATTTTATTTCTCCCCTTAGAGACTACATCCCATACTCTGTAACAAGGTGATCTTTTGCTATTTCTGATCAACAGTGACTTTTGGCTTAGCAGTCAAAAAAGCTGTCCTGAATGTGACAATTTTGCCCACCTAGCGTGATGTTCACCTTAATATTAAATAAGTCTTTTCAAATATCTTATATACAAGTGAATACCCAAGATCACCCTATCAATCCATTTGTTGTTCATATTTTATGAGGAAAATATATTTTGTTAAATCAGACTTGCAGTTATTTGTAAATTTCTCATGATGTAACAACTGCCATCATGAGTGTGCAACCGCTTTTTGTGCTCAATCCCTCCTTCATTTCTAACATCTGATTCAGCTGCAATGGCTGAAAATCTTCCACAAAAAGTTATGTCTGGGAGAATATATTCAACACAATTTTCTCACAAAGCAACTTTCTGAAAACTGATTAATGATCACTTTTGATTGCCAAGTAGTCTGCAGAAACAAAATCTTGCGTCTGTTTTGGTTAGTTCTTTTCTTTTTTAACAATCAGAATGTTTTAAGGATACATTTTTCACCCCAAGGAAGGGACTTGACTATTGGAATTAAGGCCCCTTCCTTGACAATATGTACAAAATTTCTTTAACTTATCTGTCCATTCTTTGAAGCTGTCAAAGCCAAGAACCCATAAACAAATCACAAATAGCAATAACCTACATTAGTTAACATTCCCCTTTTAACATGTTGACATTTTTACTAAAGGATTAGTTATTTTTGCATTTCCATTTCTCATATCCCATGACATTCCATATAAATTGCATTATTGCTTTATAGGCCACACAACATTCAAAAGTATGTTTATATGCATTGCCTGTTTTCCTTGATTTCTGATAAGTTTGATACTGATTTTACTACAGAAATTTAAATTTGAAAATACCAGTTAGTATTTCTTCTCAGAACTTAATTGTTCACATCACTAATCACTACATGCATATTTAGCTCTGATTATATTGCTCAAAAACTGCACCCATTATCAGAACAGTGCAAATGATATTTAATTTTTAAATTATAATGGCTTGAATTCAAAGTTATTCAAATGAACACTGTCAAGTAATTTCACTTGAGTGTGTACATTTCATCACCACTGTTTACATTACCCATCAATTCTTCACAATTATCAGTTTTCCCTCCCAAATCCCAAAACTAAGAATGCCAAATAGTCTTAGAAACCCACAGCTCCGTATTTTAATGTTTTTTTTAAGAACACATTTGTGAACTCACAAAAATGTTCATCTTTCAACTTGACAATGCAGTTCTTACTTAAGCCAAACAAACCCGTCCTAAAATCCCAACAAATAATTCTGAGAATTAACTTAAACACCTTGACAGTGTCCCTTAAAAAGGGTATGACAGTAAAGTGCCAATAGGCATGGCAATGACCTCTTTAATGGGATCATAATTCCTTGGAACTGGGAAATGCCAGCACCAAGGATTACACTGAGATTCAATTTTACTGAAGGCTACATTGAGTTTACCCATATTCCACAACCTATTATACTCATTATATGTCAGAATGAAATGTAAATGTTTTGTGTAGCCCTCAAACTTACACTAAGATTTGAGAGAGATGTACTTTAAAAAAGCACGGGGTAATATATAAAATCAGTGGCAGAAAGTTTCGTTAAGCACCAGGAACTAATTTTTGTCACCCCATACTCATTAGGTAAGTTTCAATAACCGGCAAGGCACATTTACATATATTCCAATGAATACTTATTGACAAATTTTAAATTACACTCTATGTCCCAGCTATCCCAGTAACTGACATACAACATACTAAAATGGTTTATTAAGATAACATAAAAAAAACCAATTAATGTAAAACATACAGGCTATTGGCAACCACTATTCTAAAATTATGTAAGTACAAATAAACATACTGAAATGTGTGCAATTCTAAGTTTTTAAACCAGAATATTTCTATACTAACACACATTTATATTAATGACACATAAAAAAAATAAAAACTTTATTACAAAAATAAGTTACACTCGCCTCCAGCTTACAGTATAAAACAATTTTATTTGCAGGAATGCAAAATGATTGTTTGCCATGAGCATTTTGAACATATGACACGTCTAATTTTCTTGTTAAATTTGCATTTACTGGGGGAACTGGTGTGTATAAAACCTTAAGTATAAGCTCTGATCTTCATCGTGGTGCCTATTGGGTATGTGATATAACTGCAGTATCCCTTTGGGGAAGGGGGAAAGGGATTTCTTTATACCAAGTCTTAATTAAACTATAATTTCACTTTTGACTTTAAGCTATCAATTTAGAACTTGGCAGAAAAACTTTTTGAGGGTGATTCAATAGAGGATGCTTCACCACTGAACACTCACTGTCATCAAGGTGCTTTAGAAAATTAAAAACATAGCACAAATGATTGTACTCTACTCTACAAGTTATCATGACCTGTGTAAGAAATGGAAAGCTGATTCACATTTTTGTAGTGATCAGCAATAAGAAATGCACTAATGAAACATACCTTTTACCTAAAAAGCTAAACTACAACCATATACTAATCTCTATGATTTATGAAAAAACTTCAAAATATCCAAATGTCAGGCTTCACTGTACAACTGTCAGTTTTAGTCTGACTTTTATAAAGGGACACTGCAGTATTTAGTACAAGTTCGGATGCACTTTTTTTGAACATCTGATGTCTTACAAAAGTAACATCTTGCTAAACTATTATACATCCAAATAACTACAATATCTGAAGAAGCAAGGCTGCTTTTTCAGCCACAAAATACGACAAAAGCAAGGCCTGTTATGATGGTCATGAGGAAGTCTTACAAGCCTCTGAAACTAAAGGCAACTAAGAATGTTACATTTGGTATATTAAAATCTTACCCTCATATCATTTAACAAGCCTTGCTTTTATCTACAAAGATTTTCTATGTACAGTACAGACAGGGTATAGTTCAATCCTCTGCTACTGAGGTAGTTAACCAACCCTTTAAAAAAGGTTCTGAAAAGAACCACTATCTGGAATGCCTGACTAACCAGCTCTGATGATTACACCTGAAACTGCATATCTGAACACAATTCAAAAGTGATTACCATAAAAAAGATATAGACAATCATGATTAACCTTGGTGAGCAGAAATAAAATTTAAGGATACCAACAATGGCATTCATCTATACCACTGCAATAAAATTTAAATGCACAAATTCAAGAGAATATTTCAGAAAACCACTGCTGGGATCCTTAATTTAAAAAAACAGGGGAAAAATCTACTTAGAGCAGATTTTTTAAAGAGAAGAACTTTATTCTTTATTAAGATACCATGCTAGAAGTTATGAAGAATTTCTGTTGGAACACATTTGGAAAATAGAGTAGCTTTAGTTTAATAACTTGCACTGCAGAGAAAATTGTTAAAGAAATTCATATCAAAGTCCAAGTATTAGTTCAATGTCCTGTATTTGATTCCATGATCTTCATTGGAAGGTCTTCTGCAATAGAATATGCTCCTATACAGCCGAGATATTTAAAGTTGCTTGATTTCCTTACCATTACTCCACTGCAAGCTTCTGGTGTAATCCCACATAGCAAGTCAGTCTTCATTGTAACAGGTCAGGACCGGCCTCGACCCCTTTTCCCTGCTAGCCAGGTAACAAAAGGAATCAGTTAGATAAATCATTTTAAATTAATAATGTGTACATACATAATGATAACATTAAACAATATATAAAAGCTTTAACAAAGTAATTCTTAATATAAAGTCTAACCAGAAAGTTTCCTTTAATAACTATTAACTTGTTTTCACTCGTTTTTTTTTCACTTGTTTGAGTTGAGGTTTTGGTTTGCTTTTTTGCCCTTTGGTGGGTGAGAGGGAGGGATGGACTGAGGTTTAAAAACCCCATTTTGTTCACAAACTGATTTTATTTAAAAAATAAAAAAAGAGCCACAGAAAACCTAACAGAAGTTACACCTTAAGGCATTGCTCCCAATAACTTTCAAGAAATTCCTGTTTTTGAAACATGAAATAATCATAATATGCTGAAAGCAACCATCTGATATTTGTTTGACCTTGACATTTGAAATTCACTGATTAACATTTTTTGAAAAGCATTTTATCTTTCAAGTCATGTGTTTTTCACATGTAGCCTGTCAAGTATAAATCTTTCAATTTAGGGAAGATGGAGTTTCAGAAGCGGGGACTGGCTTTTAAATGTTTTCATTGTTCAGAGTCTACCCCCAAAATTCTAATATTTAGAAGGTTAACGTTCTCCCATCCTTACTGCTAAAAAGACCATATGGTCAAAACAAGATTAAAGTGCAAATGATTACAAAAATCCAAACTATTAAATCTTTAATACAAACCAATCTGTGAAGTAAAGTTTATTTTTCAGGTGTTTTAGCTTACCCGAATAACTCCAGGACTTTTTTTTAATTAGGGAAGCATGGTGGTATGAATAGAGTTGAACTCATAAATTATTACCCACACTTATTCCTGTTGCTTTCTAGTCCCATGGTGTACAAAACAGTCAAGAAAACAATATATTCAAACTAAGTTTTAGGTTAAAAGGTAGGATAGACTTCAGGCAACTCAAAGTGACTTGTCAGTGTGACCTGCGACCCTTTGAGACTACCTGTCCTTGTTATAGTTTATCCATGACGATTAAGAGTAAAAATATACTTACCAACTTAAACTTACTACATGTACTACTTTATTTTTTGATGGGAACATGAAGTATGTTGTAAAATAGCACTTTAAACCAGAAGCAGAAAACTGCAAATCAGTGTTGTGTAATGTGCAGACATATTCCACACAAAGATTAACAAGGCACAAAACCCTTTAATTGGCCTTGACATACTATACAATTTGAACCAAATTTGCAGGAAATTTTGTGAAAAACGAATTGTAAACACAATTTTAGTAAGTATACATTTAGGTGTGAATTTTTATTGAAATAAACAACAGCATAAAGAATACAAGTAGCCAAAATGGTTTTGAAAAACCAAATTAGGTCAAAGTTCTAAATTAAAAATAGCAGTTGTGTTTCAATTTACCTTATTCTAGCAATTTAAGTTGGTAACATACAAATAGTTATTCTGATACAAGATATTAAAGACATACTCAGTTTTAATCAACTACCTGTCAAGAAACCAAATCTAAACACTACGGGA